>NC_134187.1:12830099-13130099 GCF_964188355.1 Buteo buteo | reverse complement strand
CGAGGACCTCATCTAGAAGTCTTGTTTTACTCTTTTTTGGTAGTTCCTGATCTGGTAGGTTTGATTTCATGGAAACTGACCTGGCTTAAACAGAGTAGAAGAATCAAGGCAATTGCAGCCAAGCAATGGACTGACTTGACAAGGACATGAGTATGAGCATGAGCAGAATTTGTGAAGCAGCCTAGAAAGGAGTAGTAGAAGGCAGCAGGAGGCTCAGGATCCTTTGTCTTGCAGACCAGTGCAAACAGTGGAAGATCTGAGAGGTCCTGGGTACAGCAAACACCATAGGATGAAGGTAATGAGATTTACTTCTCAGCCTCACTATCACTGAGTTGAACATACATTCTAAGATTTAGGAACAGCTGGTGATTTGCTATGTTGTTCTTTATGTCTTACTCCACAATGTATTCATCATTTTGAGCCTTACTATCTTGAGACAATTAAAAAACCCAACCAAACAAAACAAGTCAAATCAACAATCCCCACCATTTTAGATGTTATTTGATTCTGAAAACATGAGGACAAAAGTCTCAAGTCATTTGTTGCTCTTAGCTCAATCTGTGTTGGAGAAATTAGACTGTGGAATACTTGCCTTGCATATAAAACCCCTCAAATTCTGGCAACCCTACTGTGGTATATCACCTTATTAGGAATGGGTGGAAATTCAATTGCTTTGAAGAATTAAATGGACCATTAAACTATCCGTTATGGAGACATGGATGGATTGACACTCTGCAATGGCATTTGAATTACCCACTTTGCCGTCTCTGGCAAATGTTTCCAATTTTTTTTTCCTGACCTAGCCTTAGGCTGATAAGAAAAGATAACATGAACTTAAGAGCCATGGTAAATTAGTTTATCATCACTACTAACACTGCCCTCAAACAGTCCAGGAAGCCTTCCAGCAAGGATTAACAGTATAATAAAGTTGCATCTAACATTTCTTGTGTTCATTTATCTAGAATGTTTGCTGGCAATGTTGAATGTATTTTATTAAAGGTATCTGCACAATTACCTTGAAGGAATAAAGCTTAAGCCTATTAAATTACTAAACATCCAAGTTCCATGGTGAACTTAAGAGGCTTGTTTCTGTTTGGAGGGATATGGGCATGGATTACCAGCTGCACAGATTATAAACTCACCATTGCTCATTCATGCAAACTCTGGTTTGAATAATCACGCCTAACTTCAAAACCTATCAGAAACTCCCTTTATCTGAAAATGTGAACAAGAAGCGTGTGAGAATAGTATCCAGAGGGCTTCCTGTCACAGCTGAACTGATAATATTGTAAGGAAAAGGATTTTCATCATTCTGTTTCTTCATGGAAAAGTAATATTCTACAACAAATTATATCAACTATATTGGGATCGGTTTTGTGTAGTTTTTTCATCTTTCCATTAGTCCATATCTTCTGTGATCTTCATGTAGCATTTTAGATACAATTCTCTGAACACATACATACACTCAGCATCTGCAATGTACAGAAAGGGAATATGAGGTAGTGCTATCAAATGATGATTTCAAGGCATTTCAAGGAAATACCAGAGACATGAGACTCTTGTTTAAGCTTCGTGCTTCTTTTCATTTATTTACTGCAGCTGACCTCATGGTTTATAGCATTATAAGGAAAATTTTTTTGCACAAAGCATTTTCTTGTTCGTGTTAAAAAACTTGCTAAAAGACTATTACTTTATCAAATGTAGACAGTCTGGGCTTGATCCTGGAAGAGCTGAGATTTTTACTAACTAGTGATTTCAGTTCTCGGAATTAAGCCCTATTTCAGTAGAAGCAATATATAATTAATCTTTTGCCAACTCAAATCACCACCTCTCTTTTTCCATTCATCCTCTAGCATTAACTGTCATGAAAAGTCCAAAGAAAATGTTTTGTTCATTCCTTAGGGGAAACAAAAACAACTTAAGAAGTATTAATAGCCAAGTGGACATAATTTAAAGCAGTATTAGGAGAGGAACAGTGGAGCCAATAATAACATCACAGAAAGCTGGTATCTCTGTACTATTTATGATCAGAGGGGGAAATATGGTCTGTTTCTTAGTCAGTAATTCATATGAAAACTCAGTGAAAAGACACTGTTGCTTATAGAAAATGTCAAATCCTCAAGAAGAAAAGGAGACTCTCCTTTCCAGTGTTCATGTGTTGGGTGCAGAGGAGATGGCTCTCCAGCCATACTGCTTTCCCCAGGAAAGTGTGAGTGGCCCCCCAGGCAGCCTCCCTCTATTCCTTGCCTCCACTTCTCCTCATGCTTTGGCCATCATGTGCTGACAAGTCTTCTCTCTAGATCAACAGGCCTTTTGGCAAAGATGCTCTTGCCCCCTTTTGTCTGATGGAGCTGCTCTTTCTCTCTAGCAGTCCTCATTTCTCAAAGAGGATACATTTCAAATTTGATAGGGCTTAGGTCAGATGGATAAACCATATATTCAATAGTCTGGTAAATTTGTTTGGATAGCTCTAAAATTAACACATTGTTTAACTATTTGATTCTCTTTGGGTTTTTAGACTTAACCACTATCTGAACAGAGTATCTTCATTCTTATGTATTAGAAGACGATTTTAAATATGTATTACTACTATTTACAGCTGTTGATACAGCTGGCAAACTTTCCATCTTACCGTCCTGAATACTAAATGCTATAAAACAAACTAGTATTTTTTCTGCAGTTATTCCTGCTGCCTTCAACGTATGCAATTATTAAGACAGAATAAGACTGGAATTTTCAGCATAGAATGGGACAATGTTCTACAAACACACTTTTCCCTGCAATTCTCAACAGTACATACCAGATTCTCAAAGCTGATTGATAGATAAAAATACTTAAATTCTGTGGTTTTTCTTAGTTTCCTAGGAAAATGCATCCAAATATCTTGCTAGTTATGCGCTAGTCTTATAGCTGTGGAGTCTTCATAGAGCAGTGCCTTTGAGTGCTCCGTGCCCTTATGTCTATTAACATATCTTCAATTTATGAGTCAGGTCATATTGGTAAATGGAAGACTCCTTCATAAGAAATATTCAGAAGACATTTTGACAGGATTGCATTTCCATTTCCACTTGGAAATGCTGGCATCTGAAAGTCTGGTCCATTTAGAATAATCTTTGGGAACTTCCTTTCCTTTTATGCAGGTAAATCAGGGATAATTTAAAAGTAAAGTACCCTTAGAAAATGCAAGTCAGATGCTTTCATCTTCATGACCTCATAATTACCTTTCCATTGTGAGATCTCCTCGGGTTATGGCTACTGATTAAAAGGTGAAAGGTTGAGGAGAAAGTGAAGGGCAGGGAATTACATGCTCCCTCTCCTTTTAAAGGCACTTCCTTTACAGCAGGTATGATAAATACCAACCTTTATTCATGTTACAGATCTGAATTGGTGCCATATGATGATGAATTCCTATACAAAGACAAGGCAGGACCTGATTAAGAGTTAAAAAAAAGTATGAACACAGATGGAGAGAAAGAACTTGAAATTGGAAGATGGCAGGGACAGCTGACAGCATTATGTTTCCAATGAAGAAGGGGGAAAATGTTTGGGGAAAAAACTGTTCTTTTAGCCCCCTGACGCCCACATTTCAATCTGGAAAAAAATGAAAACTTGTTTTGATCCAGTTCTGTGTAATGTAACAGAGATGGATGAATCATATGCAGGAAGCTGTTTTGATTTCCAGCACATCAAAATAGATTTCATTCTTTCACTTTCGTTTGCAAGGGATGTAATCTGTAAGCTCTATGTATCTGCATGTATCTCCCTCTCAAAATCTTTTATTCTACTGAAGCTCCTATGAACATGTATGAGACCTTTCTTAGGTAAATTGTAAGGTTTTGAACCTAGTATTTCAGGACACCAATGTGAAACTGCTAACAGACTCATATTTGCTCAGACACAGCCTTAAGCAAGGATTACTGTAGAAGTTCTCCCAGCCCAAAGGTAATCCAGACTTTATCAAAGCTCTGAGACTCATCGTTGCAATGCAACATCTTTCCTGTTTGTTTTTTTGATGTTATTGTTTATTCCTCCCCCCCCCCCCCTGCGCCGAGGGTAATATTGTAATGCAGATAGAAGCAGAAAATTAAAATTTCTGTCATATCCTCAAGATTGTCTCCTAACTGGACAATAAAGAGCTCGAGCTAAGGGTCTCCCCAAGACTAAAACAACAGAGTTAACTTTAAAAAAGGAGTTAAACAGAGGAGTAAATGAACACATGGGCATCTTCTACCTTTGTGACCGTAGGTCCAGAGTCAGGATAATCTCTATAGAATAACTCAGGAATTATTCAAGTGATGTACAGTCACGTGGTTCTAGTCAGATGGATAGTCTACCAAAGGGTTTCAGACATGCTAAGTAATTATGTTTAAAAATAAACAAGGAAGTATTTGGGCATTTTAACAGTTCAGTGACAGAAAAAAGTGGAGCAGAAGCCATCCTTCAATTATGCTGGTTAACCTCATTCAACCTTTTAGTTACTTTCAGTTACTATCTGTTATTTATTTTCTATGGTTAAGAAAAAACATCATGTATATGAATTTTCACCAAAATGAAATTCATTTTGACTTTACTGAAAGATATTCTTTATAAACCTTTACTAAGGCCTCTAGACAAATAATTGAATTGTCTGCAATGACTGACGCATCAAAATTCTTCAGAGAGAACATTTTGGAAGAATTATTTAATTTCAAAGGCTTCTTGGGTTTTTTTGGTGTTTTTTTTCCCAATAGCCCTCTGTCATTTCATTCCCTGCTGTTTTATACTGTGGTGCTGTAATCAATAGACATGAATAAAAGAACAACCATAAAGATGATTAAAACTATTGATTCAGGGACTGAATATGCAGCTGATGACAATATTAATAGGGCTGCAACAGTGATAGCAAATAGTAGGATTTGCTAGTGGGGGTGCAAGAGTGTAGCATTCATTGAGAATTATAATAAAAATCATATTTTACCAACAGTTCTGATAACATGAGATTTACTCCAGTTGGGTTTTTTTATTATTATCCCAGTACTGTGATAAAGGTCCTTCATTTATGTCTTGTTCCTTGTATAATGTTTACACCTCAAAAGGGGTGCAACAGAGAATACCTGTAGAATGGATTCAAGAATCTATTAAAAAAATTAAATTATTATTTATAAATTTTGCCTTGGAGTTCTAGGCCCCGCCTTTGAGGAAGTCTGGCAGCTTTACTGTAATTAGTCTGTTCTTAATTCAAACACATTTTAATTTATTTGGAAGTAGTCCAATGAATTCACCCCCAGTAGCTGGTGAATTAGGCTAGAGAATTAGGCACTTTCTGTCAACAGGACTTGTTTCAACCTACTTTGCAATGCTGATACTCTAAATCAACCCAGTGAATAAAATTAATCTGATTATGGTTCAGCATACAGTGATTGTTCTGCACCTATAGCCTGTTTTTGCTGTAAAAGTGGTTCCTAAAACCCTATTTTCTTTCTTAGCCCTGTACACAGTCATGCACAGTTTATGGCTGTTGTCAGGCTGGAATACCAGCATTGATTTTCCATTGCCAGGGACAGCACCATCTCCTCGTCTTTGTTGACTGACACAGAAGACACCTGTGAAACAGAGGTTGTAGCTTAGGGGGAAACTGGGAATCTGAGTACTTTTGCAGACTTCTAAATAAAGACAGTAGATGTTCAAGGGCAGTTGCTTTTGTTAGCAACTGTTTGTGAGCATAAATTGGGAGAGAAGTTTAAAATAATGTCATTTTTTTATTTCATCAACAATTTCACAATAAGAGCCAACTAAAATTTAAAAAAAATCTAATTTTTATACAAGTAAGCCAAGGCAGAGCATAACTCTAATTTATATTATAGATTTGCCACAGTGTTGCTTGGGAAAGGTAGAGTTACGTTATATATGCTCTCACAGAGAGCAATGAATAGGAATCAAAGTTGAAAAAAAAGTATGTTTGTATAGATAGATAGATATGTCAGATTTCACAGAAACTTATTGTTGTATTATTTTGTAAAGGTTTATTTTAGATTTCCATGGAATCTCTCAATTAAACTTACACGCATATATACACCACACTGCCTGAGCCTTAGATATGTTCTCAATGCAACTGTGCACTTAAAATTATCATTTAAAACTTCTGTTATATTTATATATTCATTTGATATATTTAGAAGACAAAAAAGTTCACTTAACCTCTTAAAAAATCTCCGCTGGAGTCCTAGAGTGGAGCTACAATTTTTTGAAGGCTGCAATGTCTAAATAGACTGCTCCAGGAATGAACATTTTTTTGGCATCTACCTAATTAAGTTAAAAGTTAATAAATTCCCTTGGTTGCTCCTTTCTTCAGGAAGCATGCAAAAAATGCATTGAAGTAAGGAAGTTCAAGGTTTCAGTATCTGCTGCCCTCGGTCTTTCTCAGGAATTCTTTAGCTGATTACATGCTTCTCCTTTCAACAACATAAGCTTTGTATCCCATGTTTTGTAAAGGATCATTTCCCCAACCACCCTCTCTAAGGCCACTCTTGGTCAGTTGAAAAGTTAGCATCTGGATGTAAGTATTTCTACCACATACATTTAAAGTGCCCAGGGGAATGAATTTTCCTTTGATTTTTTTTTTTTACAAAAGTAATTTTTATAGGCATCCTTATGATCTTACAAATTTTTTTTTTATGTACAAGATTTTAAATTCTTTCAGATTTCAGTGCTTCCTTTGTAATTTTTGCTTTATTTTCTGAATTAATCCACTTTTCCCTTTCTGTTACCAACGTCAGTCAATGAATAGCAAACATTTCATGTAACTGAACAATAGTTACCTATAAGATAGGTTTACTCTGGCATATTTAGAATGCTATACTTCATAATAAGATACAAGAACTGGGTTTATCCTTGTGTCAGCTCTACACTAGCGTAAATCCATTAATTTTGATTAAATTATGCCTTATGCCTAATTTATGTCAGTGTAATTGAGGAGGATTAGGGCTTAATTATAATTATACATAATTATCCATGATTATAATAAATGCCAACATTAAGTCAAAATAGTAAGGCTAAACTGCTGGGGATCCAAACTGAGATGATGAGTCGCAGTACTTAGAGATGTCAAGCACCTGCAATACATACTGACGTTAGAAAGAAGACCTAGCTCTAAATGTTGTGCTTTGGAATCCCAAAATTAAAAGTTCAAAACTGGTGCAAATTTTTGACTATACAAAGACCACAAAACTATTTCTTGATTAATAATTTGTGCACTCAGAAGTACCAAAGGGTCAGGTTAGGTTTGTGAAGCCCTGGAGTGGGTGGGAGCGTTTATCAAATGCTAAACTCCTAAACTGAAGCTTCTGAACACTTTCCTACAATTTCTTCCTATCCTTCCCTTTTGCCTCATTTGAAAACTATTCCAAAGCTCTTTCCCATTTCCTCTGCCTAAGGATCCTCATCTTGACTTGATACTGAACTTACAAATACTTGGTTTTTCTTCTATATTTTATACTCTTAATTGTGTTTCAAAAATAATAGGCTTATTCAAATGCCTAAAAATTACCCTTGCTATTAAAGGACAGAATAGTTCATTTCTTTTCACCACTATTTCATAATATTCTAAAAAGAATAATTGAAACCAAACCTAGCCTAAAGAATAAAGATTTTTCAGAGATGCAGTTAACAGATTATTTGTATTATAGTAAGAACTAAAGGACAAAGAGAAGGTGAAGGTGCATAGACTGAGGATGCAAGACAAGTCAATGGCATGACTGAAGTCCAATGGTTCGTTACTATTTTCAGAAAAATTCTCAACTTTCTTCTTCCACCACTGAGACAGAGTATGACACACAGACTTCGCCCCTGGAGATTTTCATGGAAAAGATATCTTTTGCATTTAAGAATTCTTATTACCTTTATTAGTGTAAAGATCACATTTTTAGAACATTGAAAGTTCAATTTTCAGTCTGGAACTCCCACTAAGGTTTTCTTGTTCTTTGGTGTTTGATGCCATTACATCAATTGCTTCACCTTTAGAGGTGAATTTGCTTAATATGCCATGTAATCACTGTTGGTCTGAATTCTCTTATTTTCACTTGCAGCTCTGCTTCACGATATTTTGAATGTTTGCATATGTTCTCCTCCTTAATATTCTGCATTGGTATAGATATTTTGAGAAAGGCAAAATATAGACATTTCTCCCAGTCTTCTGAATTAGGGTGCTTCCATCCCTCGTTTACATCACTGTAGTCTCTGCAGAGCTCACATTAATTAGGATATCAATCCCTAGACTGATCCTGTATGGCAGGAGATATCAGGAAGGTCCCACTACCCACTGGGATGATCAGTGAATATCTGAGTAAAGGATGCCCTTTGTACATCACCTTCCTTTTCTTAATACAAAAAAAATGTAATGCAAAGTGATTGCTGTTTGTTCTAACTATGTAAATTAGCCATAGGCAGGGTACATCTAATGAATGTGGTCCTTCTAGGGACATTTATTCCTTGTCAGCATCTTTAAAGTCCTGTATTGTAACTTCGGATCAGTTCTTCTCCTAGGACCAGCACTTCCTAAGGAGCATGTACCCATCTGCCCCATTACGCTGGGGGCTTTGGGTTATTCCTCTGTGTATGCTCTAGAACAGAAGTGCTAATTCTTTGCATGTGCTTCTGGGGACGAATGATGCTGTCTGAGATCTAGGTGTTTAACAGCTTCCCTGAATTTAGGACAGGTGAACATGGAATGAACTGTCTGGGCAAAAGCCACAAAAATTACTTGTGATGGAACCAAGCACTCACCCTCCATCTTCCAGCTGGTAGACGAAAGCTCTCATCTTTGGATTAGACATTCTGATTCCAATTTTTCTTACATTCTTACTCTTGGGAGATAGCTTAAAAGAAACTAACTTTTGCACTTGGAATTTTTTTCCGACAAATTTACATGTTTGTCTTGATCCAAGAAGAAAGCAAAAACCTTCATGAAAGCTTGTGGACACATAATGAGTTTTGATTCACTTATCTATAACTATTCTTCTTTTTTTTCTGACTTTTGTGATCATTTAAACCTGGAAAATGAACCTTTACATTTAAAAAATACTGAAATACAATATTCTATGCATTTAATGTTCAAAATTTATTTGGAGCGGTGGTTTTTTAAGTCTCCATGTGACTTTTTTAGTTTAAAAGAAAATGCATTTGTAACAGGAATATGTTCCCTTAGAAAATTCCAGGTCAGCCCATGTTAAATATTTTCTTAATTAATATGTGACATTGGCATTCCTTCCATGGCCTTGGAAGCTCTATCTCCATGAAATATTTTACCTATGAAGGCCTGGTACCTCTTTTCATGTAAACCCATTTGCATTTGAATGATCTTTGGAGGGAAAAATGCTGCTGAGTTGCTGATTTTTTTTTTTATTTTTTTTTTTAATAGCATCATTTACTGTTACAAAGCTGTATAAACAGTAACAAGTTTAATTTGTTATCATGGCCATTTCATAGAAAATTGTAGCTAGTTTCTAGCAGTAGTGAAGAGGTTAACCTTCTAGTAAATTAGATGGATAACAAGGGAAGCCGATTAGCAAAAAGAGGAGCTCAGTCACTGACCTTACAATGCTTCTTTATCTTTTACATTCATCTCTCAGGCTCAGTCCAACACTGCAACATAAAGCCAAAGCTATGGTACAAGTATTGTATTCCCAGAGGAACAGCGTATTACTTGTATATGCTTGGTTGCTTTTTTGCTGTGAGCTTCTGAATCATATAAGAACAAGTTTATTCATACATTTACCCCTTATTTAACATGCTTATTGAATGGGCAGGAATCTTCTTAAAGGATAGAAGTATTAAGATGTAGCTGACACAGAAAACAGATGAAAATCTTAGTGTTATCATTTTCTAAAGAAATGTTCAAACGTATTAAACGACAACAGAAAACAAGTGCAAAATGCATTTTTATAGCTTTGAGAGTTGATACAACATCATACAAAAATATGAAATATAATATTCTTAAAAAATCGGGTTTATACCAATATGGTTCAGAAAGAAGACTTAATACTGTGTAAGTGGGATACTGAGCTTGTTATGAGAAAGTCACATCCTGCTGAGATATTTTTCATTGTTTTTTCTCTTATCACCCTCATTTCTTCATATATTTTTGAATGCATTGCCTTGAGACACGTCAGTAAAGCCAGCTGGTTTTGAATCTGCCACTTTGGGATGGAAAACTAGTTTTTCAGTGACAAAAGTATTCCACCCATCAGTTTGTTATACCTTTTTTTCCCCAGAAAAACAAAAGTTAGCTTTGGTAGACAGAATAAAGGAACAATTGCCACTTGCTCTCTGCACTATTCAACTATAACCTGCACTTGTTTCTCCCTTCTCAAAAGGTATTGTATAAAATTGTTGTACTTATGATCTGATCCTCTCATCAACTCTGTTTATTGTGTCATCTACATTTTACTAACTGGTAGTTAGCTCAGTGGGAAGCTAACAAGCCATCACCATCATAAGCTGAATGCTGTTTACATGCAGGCTCAACAGTTGTTGGTATCCTGCAGTTATTATTCTTTACTTAGGAGAAAACTGAAATTAGAAAGAGCAGGAAAGCAGGAATATAAAAGAATATTTTGGGGAAAACCTGAGGTCAGCTTCTATTTTACAGTCCGTCTTCATGATAGCTGGTCCTTTTTTGCTTCTTGTTCCCTTGACTTCTCTCATATTAAAGTCCAGAGTTTTGGCTTTTTTTTTTTTAAAAAAAAAAGACAACTTTCCATATTTCTTCATTAACATTACCCTTCGCTTCCCCTCAGGTCCTCTACTTTGCTTTCTACAATGTATAATTATTATCTAGATTTGTACTTTAGAACATGAAAGGACCATTATTTTTTATGTATAGGATCCTATGCCTGAGTGGGGTCTCTGAGCAATGCTGTAATATTAATTGACAGTAATGAAAATCCTGATACAGTGAGGCTTAGTCAGCAGGAATTGTATTTGCCAACATGCCAGGCCATTAATGAGCAGAATTTTCATAATAAAGTAATTTCTGTTATATACCAAAGCAGGGCATAAGTGTATGCCTATACAGAAGCCCTAAACTATGAAATTGCATATGAAAACAAATGAAACAAAAATTCTTCTTGCTAGAATTATGGTGATTTTTCAGTTCCTCTGAAGTAGCTAACTTGCTGGTTCCTACCGTATCTGGGCAACACTGGCATGAGGTGATTTCAATTTAACAATATTTGCCAAATATATGTTCAATTCAGATCCTACACATGGTGTTCCCAGCGTGCATTTGACATAACCCATGAAGACCTGGGGTAGAAACCAACACTATCTGTGTACAAAGATCAGCACCAAGTTATTTTTTTAGAAGATATCTCAATCAGCAGGGGACTCTGCTAACTTTTTTTTTTTTCCACAATGTGCCCTCATTGCCTGTGTGTTTGAATAATCAGACATTTGAGTGATCCTTTCATCTCTTCCAGGGGGTTTGCAGGGACCGTCTGAACTAGGATGACAGGATTTGGAACCTGAGAGTTGGTGCTCTTTGTTTGTTGTGGCCTATCATCAGTCAAATCCAGTGTGTAGGTTAATAAGGCTTAAACTTTAAGGGAACGGTGAGCACCTGATTGACAAGCCTGTGAATAAAAGTGCAGTGGGAATTTTTGTGTTTGTGAAGTTAGTATGCACGGAAACACAACTGAAGTTTAGAATGAATTGCAATCAGTTATATTAAGGCAGGGAATCTCATTTGATGAATTAACACCACTTTCTGGACGTCAAATAAAATTTCAAAGTATTTCATAGATTTCAAATAAAATTCTAAAGCATTTCTGGTTTGGGCGGTGGTTTGTCTTTGCTTAGCATAAGAACAATACATTTGTTTCTCTTGTTTGGTTGGGGTTTTTTTTTGAGATACAAGTATATAACAGAAATCCAAAAGCCACCAGGAACAGCATATAACAGTATTGAAAGTCCTACTAGCTATCAGGATAAAAAAATAGAAAGTACTGTCCTCCAGGTACTTAGAAGTTAAAGACAGTGTACAGTGCTTCAAGTTTTCCTAAACATGTGCCTCATACACTTTTTATTTTTAACAAGCAATAGGCAGTGAATGCATGCTGTGCTTGAGACACTCTTTCAGGATTTTCAAAGGATCCTCTGGGAGCATGGTACCCAAATCATAGTAACTTTCAATAGGATCCATATGCTTTTCATTTCCACTAGTGCTTTGAAAATCACAGCCTCAGCTGTCTTTTCCTTTATTTATAATTCTAGAGTTGGTTGAAAATTTTTGAGCTAAGCTGACTTCCACCAGGAAATGCAGTTCTGTGGAAACCAAAGCATTTGTCAGGAATCTGGCAATGCTGGCATATATATATATATTTAAATAAGAAAGTCCTTTGGTCTTGATTTGATAATGTTAATAGAGTATCACAGGTATAACAGAAACTTTTATATAAACATGAAACGTTCAATACTTAATTTCTAACATTATAGTAATTCAGTATCATTGAGGTACAACTTGGTTGATTTTTTTTCAGAACTTCTGCTCTGCAGAAGACTTGATTTTTTTGTTTTGCATCAAAATTATGAAAAAAACATGGAATAGCATGATTCCAGGAATATTTCCTCCTGAAAGGATATTCCTCCTGTAACTCAAAATATTATCTATATCATTTGCACTGAAAAATCCAATGCTCCAAACATTAGAGGATACAAAATGACTTTGTAAGTAAAGGCGGTAGGGATTTCCTACGAAAATGATTGTCAGGAAGGGAATTTTTGTATGTGCCCTTTTGACAGCATTTTCAACCAGGCAGGTTTCTCAGACTTGTAATGGCATTTATTGTCAAAACCAGAAGGAAAAAATCTACTCAGTGTGTATGAAATACCAAGTTCCAGAGCCAAAAAATAAGAAACAGGTCTGATTTCAAAGCATTGCCTTGTCTTTACTCACTATATGGTGCATACATAAGTGCAGAACAAGTGGGGAGCTACTTCAGAATGTTTAACAGGAACAGTGTTTTCTCTATTCTTATTGAGCTCAAGGAAACCAATGGGCAAACTGAGATAGAAAACTAGAGCACTGCAGCTGTTGTGGATAGCATCTTGCATATGTTGTTTTCTGGGAGAGGGAAGGAGGGGTGGAGAAGAACAGGACATTTTCTGCTCTTGTGTGATTGGAGAGTCCATTAATTTCAGTGTCTCTGTAAACTCACTGATTTCATCCTGTGTTGCAGAGATGGAATCTGAGCACCGACTTACTGAACTTTAGGTTTCTGTGACAGACTATTTTAATAATGATTTGGGTAAGGCTCTCTGTTTGAGCTGTAAAGTGTATCTGCATCCATTTCTACCCAGGCCACATTTAACAGAAATAAAGCAACATTAATCTTGAATTTAAGACATCCTCTTTGTGGCTTACTCTTAATGGAACATAAGAAGACTGTCCAATTCAGAATATTACAGAGCTGGGTTAAAGCATTTTTTTGTAATGTAGGAGTTATGGATTCAAACTTCAGAAGAGGACGAAGTCAGGTCTTCCACTTCCTGAACAAGTAATCTAAGCAGTTTGTAGTTATGGAAAGGGTTAAGGAAACACTGATTAGATATATGATGGCATTGGAGTCCACTAACACAAAGTCCTCTGTCCTACTGGTTTTGGATCAATCATTGGAACCAGAGATTGGTTGTGCTGTGAAGTCAGGCGATCAGTTTTCCTGTGGGGACTTCCCCATGCAGGGCTTGTTAGGAGAGGAAGCCTGTAGTTTCACTAAGGTAGAGATCAGCTGTTGCTATGATCCACTTAACATTCTAAATATGAAATGCAAAGTTAAATTAATTAAGCTCCTTGTATTTGTCTGAAGCTACAAAGCTATGTTCATACTTCTCTTTAGAATCACAAAAATGTTATGCAAAACTTGGGCTGTCACCTTGTCTTTTAGCTACCTTTCTAAGAGATTGAGAAATGCTTGATTACACACCTCTGAGCAGAAGGGGATTCCACATTTTCTTTCTGAGTGAACACAGGCACATAATTTTCAGTCCAGTTCAGGAACTTCATTGACAGAGAGTGACAGAAGCTCAGACATGACCCTGCTTCTAGAGTTTAATCTAATGCTGCCTCAGCTCCCTGCAAGTAGGATATTTGATGATTTTTCATGGGTGCCTTATTCTCTCCATTGCCTATAATGTTTTGCCTTAGACAGACTAATCTAAGCAGTCTGAATCACCCTGCTATCAAGTATCGAGTGTCAGGTGCTTACTACTGAAGATGGCACAGAATTATTCAACAGCAGCCCTCATACTGGCCAAAATCTGCTTCTGGTCACCTGCCACATGAACATTTGAGTTGTACTTGATCCACTTGCAAAGCACGTGATTTGACATCCACAGTTTCATCTTCCAGTGCTGCTTCCCCTCACCCCACTATGGTTTAGAACAAACCACCCAAGGTAACATTGGTTTTCAGTAGAAGATGGCGCAAATAATTTTCTGCTTTTTCTTATTTGGGAAACAAGACCACATCATTACCCTCATTTCTTCCTTTAACATCTATAAATGAAAAGAAGACTCTCGGGGCTGTTGGGTACTTAAAATTGATTATGTTGCATTTCTTTGAATCCACGGGATTAGTCTGGGGCATTCCTCTCACCCTAAATTGGCACGGGCTAGGTTATCTGCCCGAATGCTGGCACTTGTGCTCGAGAGTCAGCGCCTTTGATTCATGAAGCTTTGGCTTTGATACAAGCATCCCTGTTACCTCTTGCACTGGCGATCTGGCACAACCCCTGTTGGTACTTCCATGAGGACGTACAATGTTCCAAGCCTCCCCCACTGCGTAGACAATTCCTTAGCGGGGCAGGCTTTCCAAACACATTGTTTCAAAGAAATGAATCACTCATTCGTGAAAAATGAAAAAAAAGAGCACAAATACCATCAAAGCAAATTCAGGGGTTTGCCGCCCACATCACTGACATCATGCTGCCAGCCAGAGAGCGCTGAATAGGACTCCTTACAGAGTCCATCAATGCCACTCTTTAAATGGCAATTGCCTGAAGGGGCTGCTGGTTTGTGATATGAGGTACTTCTTCCTTAGCAGGAGAAAGGCAACAGAGGCTGGGATTTCAGCACAAGTCCCCTCAAATGGCAACAAAACACATGGTTGCTTGGCTTGCCAGGATGTCTCTTTTTCAAAGGACTCCGCTCTGGTTTTGGAAGGCAATTAATTTATACTAGGATGAAATTTTTTTTTAAAAGGAAAAGACCTGTCTGATCATCAGAAAGAACTTCTTTTATTAAACTGGAGATTAGCTGGATAAGAGAAGCAATGAGGTCTCCTTATCATTTATGGACTAATTAAAGCAGACCCAAGTGAGGCCTGTCCAAGCTAATCCCGGAGCTGGTGCGCTGGGATGTGTGATACACGGATGCACTGAGCGGCCTGGACCTGAGCCAGTTCACGTCTGATGCTCTGTTCCCACATGAGACAGTGCTGTGCCCAAGCTAATAAGCCCTGCCGAGAAAAATGCAGTGACAGGTCACTGTGGCACAGTGCTGTGTTACATATACAGTCTGGACTTAATGGCATGAGTTTCCACTAGTTGTGGGATTTCTACCACAGGTCCGATTTATGGTATAGACAAATTTTCAGTGATTTTGTACATTGAGGTCTTTCACACCTCTGCTTATGTTTTTACACTCTCTTCTGTCCCGTAACATTGCCTTTCCACTGCTTTTCCTGTGATACTCTGTCTTGTTCGCTTCTCAGACGAATGACTTAAGTTTGTCTGTGATGGTTCTTTTCTCTGGAACATTCCTCCTGCATTTGTTCATAGAGAGCTGCTTCTCTACACACCAGGTCTGCCGTGATGCTTGTGAAACTTCAGCTAGTAAAGGTGACCTGGTAAGCAAACCAAAAGAGTTGGGTTATAATGAAAGACCAAAAGTGAAGCAGCTAAGGTTAAGAATTTGTAGCCTTTACATTAAGTATGGTGTAACCTTAGCTTCAGTTCTTACTTGCCTCTGATTACATCTGCACATTAGCTGCTCTGCATTTTCAGAGCAAGCAACACTTATCCTGATGTATAACACAGAGAATAAGGGGACACTGACCTGCCTGGGGATTTTGGGCACTACAGCAATGCAAATAATTAAAAAATAGAAATTGAGACTGTCAGGAATGATCCTTTGCTGACCCAGAGTGGATGGATAAAGTGATCAATGATGTCTTTCCCTTCTGTAATGTCTGCCAGACAGTCCAAATTTATAATCAGCATAGGAAAACGGCTGCATATCATAACCATATGGCACTGAGAATACACATTATTGTACAGTAGCACCGCACTAATTTAAGGTCTGTCACCACTTCCATTATGGGCCTCTGTTTCCAGCAATAAGAAACTCTCACACAAGCACTTATCCCAAACTGAATATGATCTCTGCCAGTACAGGTCTTAGATCTATAGATGCTTTAAACAATATTTTATTTAAATAGCTTGGCTATTTTGTCATTACATAAGTTAAAGAAAGGTTTCAGTTTTCCCCCCTCATTGTTTGAAATTCATTTTATTTAAGACAATAAAACTCCATGGTTTTGGAAATGGTTAGGCATATTCCATCTGCTATGGGCCACTTTTCTGATTGAAAGCAGTCATTAAGCATCTGGTGAATTTAAAAGTTACTGTATAACTACGTATATATATAGTTATATTTACACTGAAAAAAACATCGCCAAAAATGAAGCCATATCTATTTCTATGGGAACTCAAAGTTTTTGTGAAGTTATTCTACGTAAGGCTGGTCACACCACATGATAGTGTCATGGGGAAGAAAATACTACTTATTCTCCACCTGAATCAAAGTCTGTGTCTTTTTTTGCACGTTTTAGCTCCCCCAGTCAGCAGAACTGGTATGTTTCCACCAAACTGGAAACAGCTTTCTGGCACTGTAAATTTAGGGAAAAACGTGGAGTGGATCCACAAACATCCTACAATCCGTCATAGATATTATGCACAGTGCAATGGTGGCATCTCCTGTGGAAAAGGGCTCCTCGGATTTCCATTTTGGATACTCTCTCCATGGCTGAGGTAAGGGTATCTCACCCACTGCATACTCACAGTTTCAGCGCTAACGTGAGAGTAGCCGTCACTCAGAAAGGCCATGCCGAGGATAAATTAGCCCCAATTAATAATAAGTTGATGGAAAAATTTCACCTGAAAGTTCAGGGGACCAAATCCTCTTTTGATTCCCAGGGGCAGAGGGGCTGCTACAGCTGCACCCAGGGGAGCTGCACAGGCACCTCCCCGGAGAGCCTCGGGAGGAGGGACGTGTTCAGCCCTAAGACCATCTCATGTAAAGGGGCTGTTGTTGCTCTCATGGGAGAGGACTGTCTCTTTTTTTCTGCCCCAGACCAGTCTGAGAAGTGGTCAAAGCAGTGTCTAGAAAAGAATAAGGAGAGGGAAGGTTTATTTGACCACCCCCCTCACTCTTCTCCCAGCCTCAGGCTACTTTCAGCCCAGTGGTTTCCTGAACTGGATGTGGTTTTTATGTACTCATTAATTCTCAATGGATTTCTGTTCCATGAAGTTGCAGTGTCTCTCCTTTAATCCATGCAAGATTTTAACATCCAGAGTCATTCCCTTGCGGTGGAATACATCATGGTTTTGTTAGTATTTAGTGTAAGTGGGTGCTGCCCCATGACTTCAATGTGCCTCAGCAATGCAAAAAACAACGATGGCATTAGTTGGCAATAATTTTCCACGTCCCTGAGATGATTTGTTCTGATGGTCAGGGTCATTTTCCTCCCAGTCAAAACTTTATCCCCATGAGGCAGCTGCCTGATTCTTAGTGACCTTTTTTTCCACAAAAAAAGAAATCACATCAAATTGGAGTATCTTTCTCATCCGAGAACACAGGGGAATTGTCCATATGACCGCAAGTCTATGCAGAGATACCCGTGGGCTATATCCACATGAGCCAGTAAAGTAGATCAATAGGAGTGAATCTGTAGGGGAGAAACATTTAGTGCTGAGGCCCTACATCCCAACCCTGCAGCACTCAGGAGAGGGAAGGAAGGAGGGAAGAATCCTGTCCCCTGACTGCCCCTCGGAGCTGCAGTGCACTGGGTGAACTGCTGGAACATGTCTGCCCATTTACTGACATCCAGCACCCGCTCTCCAAGACTACTCTGAAATGCAGAGCAAGGCACAGAAAGTGGGGGCAATCCAGATATTTGGTTCAAAAGCTCACTCATGGCTCTAAATAAAACAGTAGTGCAGACACATCCATGCTGACCAGGGTACCAGCATGACTGAGGGGGTTTAACCAGGCAGACAAGGCACCCACGCTGCTTTACCTGAGCTAAATCACTGGGATCCAGCCCTCTACCTCTGCACAGCACCGCTCTCCGCTGCGCAGGTATACACAACGTGACAGCAGCTTGGCTCTCTTTCTCTTCTGCTGTTAGAGCAGCTGATTGCACAACCTCAGCTGGCAAAACCTGGCAGAGTTTCATCAAAGTCAACAGTGTCTACCTGGGCCTGAATATCTGGGCTTTTATTCAACAAAAGGAAAAAGCTGAAAGTTTCTGAGTAAAAATTATGTGAAATGCTACAAGAAGAAAGATTTCTTCAAGTAAACACACCACAGGATGGTTGATGATAGGATTTTTCTGTTTTGTGTTGTTGATGATCTTGATGAAACAGAAGTGTTAAGGAAGGAGGAGAGTTTAATATAACCAGCAATGAAGAAACACAGAGAGAGAACTTAAAGTTTTCACTGAAAGACCCGGTCTTACACCACCACTGCCATGGGATTTCAATAAACCAGGAACTAAATTCCACGCTTCGTTTTACCTTTGCTGAACACTTCCCCACAGCACAGTTTTGATGGTTTAATCTCTCCTTCTGCTTCGCTTTAAAAAAGTGAATCAAACAGCATAAGTTATCAAAGATGCAAACTTGACCCCCTGCGACTATATTACAATGTAGCACCACCTTCTGGCTATTGAGAAACTCTTAGTGGCTACTTTACCTTTCCCGGTTTTAATGGGCATCTGTTTCTTAATTCCTTTGTTGCAATTTAAAATGAAAATATGGTGATTAGCTTTCACGGCTGCAGCTATTATAGCTATAGATGTTTTTAATAACAGCTGCTATTTTTCAAATACAAGAGAGATTTCTAACATGAAGCAGTTGGAATTGTGCATCTCAGCCTTTATTGAAGGAGCAATGTGTATGTTCATTTTTTATGATCCGTAATCACATGCTGGTCCTGGGAAACATGCCACAAGGGCCCACATATGTAAGTAGTGGCAGCTGAAAGTGCATAATTCATGAGGGAAACATCAGGATCGGAGGAAATGGCATAAATAGCTGATTGACTTGACACATCTTATATTTTTTCCAGTATTTATTTCCTTTTAAAGATGTGAGTTGCTTTTTTAAAAAGAAATGTGTAGTCTGCCAAGTCATAAGGTTCTCTAGGTCGCTTACTTGTTTCTCTGAAAGCAAAGGCATTCTTGTGTTTTCATTCTGATTTAATTAGAATGGCTTTTTTACAGTATGTGGTCTTTGTTCTTCCAGGTCTCTACTCCTCCACAGTTTTATTCAACCCTATTGTAGGTCCACTTTGAAACAGAAAGGGCAGTCGACACAACTTCATCTCAGAAGGAAATCCTATAAATACTGTAATTGCTGTGGAGTTTAATCTGGTTTCTTAACCTTTGATTCAGTTTGGATAGGTCTTAGGGCACAAAAGAAACAAATCGGCTATTTCAGCTAAAGGCTTCATTTGGCACAAATCTGGATGAGGCTTAATGATAAAAGAAATGTTTCAAATGGAAAGACATTAGATGCTGCCCAAATTTCAGTTGGAAGAAAGAAAAAAAACCCCACAATTACAAAGGCAAATTTAGTCACATCCAGTCTCTAAGTACATTTTGTAGAAATATCACAAACAACAACGTTCTCAGGGTTTTTCTACTGGAAATAATGTGAGAAAGAACATTCTCACATTACTTCCAGTCAAAATGCCATAAAAATGCACAGTTGATAGCAAGCATTCTCATAGCATGTTAACAGGAAAGACCTCAAGAAAACATTTTCTCATGACATTTCCTCTGGAAGAGGGTGGAGCTGGAGAGCACTGCCCTCCTCCACTCCCACCAGCATGGGAACGTCTCAGGGGTGAGCTCTCCAGTGAGAGCTGCCGGGGAAGGATCGTGGAGGATGCAGAGAGGCAGGAAATCTGATGGGGTTCCCTCCGCGATGAGAGCAGTTGCAAGGGAGGAAAGACTCCTCCATCCAAAAGAAAGCGCTGGAAGGAAGGTCACAGATAATTCATAGCTCAGAGCAACTCAAGGATTAAATTATTTATACATCAGTATTTTCAGTACAATACTCCCCATTAAAGTGTGTATATGAGATGGAAAGAAAGAGGGGGAAGGAAAGACACTTTGGTTTACATTCTTTTTAAAAGATTTTATGTGCAGACTCTCTGTGGGTTTTTTTATGGAAAATTTGGGGTGTGGAATCAAGTCCTCTGCACAAAGCCGCACTGACAGCTTGAAAGGAATGAAGTCTCAGCTTTCTAAGGAAGTAAGATAAAGTCATAGGACACCCAATCTAACTTGCCTGCTCTGAGTTGCACTTCTTAAATCACTCTGGGCAGAGGACTAAATCCTCAGTTCCCCCTTGCAGGAGTCCTCCAGTTCTCTGGGGTTTTACAAAGTCAGTGATCCTCATTTCCAATGCATTTCCAATAATTCCAGCTTCTTTCTCCCATCAAACTACTGTACTTCAGCTGCCAGATAGAAGCAACGGCCCAAAGAAAGGGCAGGACAGCTTGGTCTTTTTGAACTCTTCAGTCCATCTTCTGAGATTCACCTGTTAGACACATAAGAAAAGAAGACATAGCTTCCCTTGAAGGGCAGTGGAAGAGGGAACCCTATGTGAATAAATATGAGAAGAATAATGTCATCAACTGAAAATCAGGATCCCCCCTTTCTTCATAGCCACAAGCATATGACTCTTTCCTGGGAGATACAGATGATCTGCTCTGAGTAAAATCTTATCCTATGTCTAAGATTAAAGATTGGTTGAAATAAAAGCAGGAAGAACAGGAACTCTATGAACTAGATGGGCCACTTTTCTGGATGAAAAGACCTTTCAGATGGAAAATGAAAGATTTATCCATGCTATACATATAGAGACACACATACATATATCAGCTGATACTTATACTGATATAATACTCTATTTGTATGATGCATAAGCCATTAATAAAATAATAGTGATCTAAAATGTCGGTACATGATATATACATATTGTATTGATTTTCAGATTCGCATTATCTTAAAAGTAATTTGTTCAGGTTCCAGAGAAAAGAAAATTCAATGTAAAAATTTGCAAGTGTGTTTAACAGGTGACACAGCAACTCTTTAATCTTGAAATAAGTGGCATTTAGAGTTATTAGCAACACAGAATTTCTCCATAGCTAACGGATTGACCCATAGCCATTTAACTAGTGACCACATCACTATCAGAAGTTACATTTCTTTGTTTTAATATTTCAGATGTTCAACTGCTAAAAATTATTGGCCAGCCCAAGTTCTCTTAGAAATAATAGTATTTAATTTATTTGCTGCATAAACAAAATTCAACTGAGAATAGAAGTCCCTCATGTTAATAATTTGTATGGGATGAGGCAGTCCCTGACCGCTCAAATGTATAGTCTAGACTGTAAATAGTGACTGCCAAGTGAAACTGCACTGTTCTGGTTTTACAGCTGGGAAAAAAAAATAGACAACAGAGAGCTGAGGTGTCTTATTAAATCTAATGGAGATTCAGAGATCTGGAGTTTGTTCTGCAGAGCGGTGGGCCAAGAGTAGTCTTCCTTCCCAGTAAGTGGTTTCTTTCAGTGTGTGTGACAATAAAAAAATGTGTGTGGAAGTATATGTGGAATTCAGTGACCTGAAGTGTTCTTTATTTGAAAGTATTTGAAGCCTCAGCAAAATTATATAAACAAATAAATAAACAAAACCCCTCTTGCCTCAATTGTCTCTCCAATTTAGGTGCTTCTTTCATACTCACATGTTCAAATATGAACAAATTAATAGGAAACTTTCTCTCTTTGTGCAAAGAGTATAGGAGCAAAACCTTTCCGAGGGTTTCCTAAGGTTTCAAAACTGTCTTTTGAAGTCTGAGTTAATTTATTAGCTTGTTTATTTTAAGTAATTCTCCTTGCAATTCCATGCTGTTCTTTTCTGCTACATGAAGTGACAGGTTTAAAAAAAAGAAAAATAGGAAGCAAACCGTTCCTGACAGTTTTCCACCTTTGGTGCAGTAGCAGCCAGTGTGTCAGTTATACACTGCTTGGGACACAATTGTTCAATTTATAATTAGAGCTCATTTTGTACAGAATGAAGTGGTGGTAGACAATAAAAGTAGATGTGTATACAGACATGGGTATATATCTCCTCTAGAGTGTTTCAACACTAAGTTTTCTGCCTTTGTAGTAAGGCAATAAACCCTACAGCTTTTCCAGAATCCCATTTGACTTTAGGGGGGCTTTGGTACAGTGCTATCTGCACAGACTCTTAGGGATGGGGTCCTAAAACCACCTGCAAGGTGTCTGAGAAACCCCCACATCATTTTAAAAGGCTGACATCACTCCCATTCAATTCACCCACATATCATTAAAGGGAAACCACTTCCAGAAATGCCATTACTAAGATACAAATCCATTAACACTTGACCAAGTA
The DNA here is from genome assembly GCF_964188355.1 of Buteo buteo. Taxonomy (NCBI): domain Eukaryota; kingdom Metazoa; phylum Chordata; class Aves; order Accipitriformes; family Accipitridae; genus Buteo; species Buteo buteo. The sequence goes on along the minus strand of NC_134187.1, from coordinate 13,107,364 downwards.
ATTCTTCAGTAACCCCTGCCCCAAATTTAAAGCCCCAGATGTAGCTTGATAGTGTCAATACTAAATATGTGGAAGTCTGCAGAAGTTCCCTTTTGGCTTGACAGCTTAAGGGTAGTTAATGGAAGAGTTCAGCCTTGTTCTGCAATGCTACTTTAGGTGCTGCTCTGCTGAATGGCTCATAATTTGAAATCATTAAATGGCTGAGATAAAAAAAGAACATTTGTGAGCACAACATAATCATATTAATAAGAAATAGAAAGACATGAGGAAGCTGTTTGGAATTTAAACCGAAGTTCTCGAATGCTATTTCTGCAGTATCTGATGAGCTCTGATTAACAGTATAAAATTATCAAATGGAAAAAATCCAGCTGGAAATGATGACTGTGGACTTAGTGATGAATCTCTCAAGAATATGTTGTCTTCATCCTTCCAGGCATAGCAAAGCTGTGAACTGTGCAGCCAGTGATCTATCTATTGGGGAATTCTTTACCCCTTGTTTAATTAGCTAGATCATCTAGCCATACTATTTAAAATTCAGTTGCTGCTCTTTATGTCTTTTGCGGTCACTGAAAAACTTTTGTACAACATCTTATGTTCCTTTCCTGTCGGACTCATTACTGTAGTGAGGATAATTCTTCATGAAATTTTTGACAAGTCTAAATTTCCATTCACCCATTACCTCACTGACAGCAGAGGGACAGTTCATGGGAACATTTTCTCAGCAGTATGCGGGAAGGGTCTGTATCCTGGCAGTGCAGATAGCTTGTCGGGATGCGGCTGCTCTGACATGATTAATACAAGCTCACGTTGCTGAGCAACCTTAATGAAGCTGAGGATAATCAACCCACCACTTGCACAGATCTCTGGACTTGTACTTCCCCGTGTGTTTTCTGTCATCCAAATCCTACACTGTATGAAGGTACCTGAATTAGCCCAGGAATGTGACATAAAGGAGCCAACAGAGAAAGTTGGAGAAACTGATTAAAGGATTTAAGATTTCAAAGGCCATGATCCATCTGGATTGGTTGTTGAAGAGGGTGAGGGTGTCCAGAGATGGCAAAAGAAGGATCCCCGACCTTCCTGACCCTTTAGTGAAAAGAAGGGATGAGAAGGCAAATGTTGTGTTCATTTGTTTATTTTTCTTTGTGTGATTTAGACAAGGGGAAGGGAATAGAGCTCTCTGGGTGGTCCTGAAGCTACTTTCCTCATGAAACTGGGAGAAGGTTCCCCTTTTAAGCATAGTTGTGAATGGGGGGGGGGGGGGGGGGGGAGGATTAAAGAATAAAGTTTTTCTGTCTTTGTAAAATAAACATTTTCGTCTACCTTTTTTCCTGGATGCTCAATGGTTCTGCTAAAATATCTTCAGATAATTCCAGCTTCCTGGAAAAAGCTCTCCTTTCCATATTTGTCCAGGATCAGAGACCTATCACTGAAAGACAAGGAATAGCTGTAATTGCTGGCCTTTTGTTATTTTGCCAAGGTATGTTTGTGGTGCAGTGACACAATATCATCTCAGTCCTGCTAAAAAGTTTTAAGTTTTATTGACTAACAAAAAAAAAAAGAAAAAGATGCACAGGATTAATTTTCCCTTCCTGGGATTTTTTTTTTTTCCCATTTACAAAATGACTGCAGCATGCCTGTGCCTCACTCACCAGAGAGGCAGTAGTGCCCCACTGTCCTATTCCTGCCCAGTATCCTTTCCAGACTCACCTGAGCTCTGCTTTTTCAGTGTTTCCCCCATTTCAGTGCTCTAAGGGAAATTGGGAACTTCTTACAATGGAAGTGGGTCAGCATCTTCCCCTGGCGAGATCACTGCTGGGAGGGTGGCAGTCCAGGGGCACAAGGACAGGCTGGTGGACATGCTATGCACTGCCACATGCCAAAGGGCTAGGATGAATGCCTGCTTTCCACAGGTGAAGCCAACAACTGCATATGTTAGTGGGATGGCAAGGACCAAATGGGGCATGCTCATCGCTGCCCATTACTCAGTGAGTGCCCTGTAGTATATAAATGCTGCAGAGCCTGGTTCAGACCTGGCAGATTTTCAAGGGCAAAGATATTCCCCATTAAACCTGTGGGAAAATAGCCATGTGAATTAATGCTTTAATTCCCAGGGGTTCTCACTGTAAATATTCAAGCACTTTGAGAATTAGATTTTGGTCCAAATGTGGATGTGTGATAGATATAGAGGCATGTTTCCTTAGGAAACTGAGTGCTGCCATCCCAAGAAGACAGACAAGTGGCCCCATATATTCTACCTCTTCTTGGGCTTGGGCTGCTTCTGCTAAACACTGGGGGGAAAAAAACGTTCTGCATAACTTCAGCTCGCAAAGATTTTGGTGTGGGAAACCATGATATGCTGTGAAATCTTTTTTGTGTATGTGCATGTTATCCTGGCACTCAGTGTTAGTATTGTGACACAGGACTTTTTGTAGTGAAGTGTGCTTGTTGAGATTTGAACCTTGAAATTTGATGTCTCAGATCTTTTTTTAGGGTGTCCTTCAAAAACAATTTGGGATTACACAGACTTCAGAATGCTCATTGTGTGCCGTGGTGGCAGTAGTCTGAGGCACATTAGGATACATTCATCATTTATTTAATCCCATGTTAAACCATTGACTTTAGTAAAACATCACCATTTTACAGGAGGAACAATCTTGACCAGCTGTGTTAAAAGGGTTACAAAATAGCAAGTGAATAATTTTGTGAAGAGCCATTGTGCTTGTGGTGTATAAACATGTGATGTCTATAAATCACTATATGCTATACAGTAAAAATCTTGAGCATATAGATCATTATGACACTCTGCAAAACAGCATAACTACTGTTGTTGTCTTGGTAGATGAGTCAATGTTGAGTTGTTCATTCCCTCCTGCTGCTGGATAAAATCTTTTCCCAGGAATATAAATATCACATGGATACATGTGAAGATTTCAAAATGCAAAAATTTGTGAGTTACTGTGTTTAACATGAAAGAAAGATTTTTAAATGTATCCGTAGACCATAAAGGACTTTATCACTGGTTTTTAATGAAATCAAGCAAGTTGTTTCATTGGCAAATAAAGGTAAATCTTTCATATTTCCTCCTCTCTGGGTAACAGAAACCAAATATCTTGTTTAGAGTTAGGGAGTATGACAACAGCAGAGCTGAGGAGGGAGTGCAGGTATCACAGCTCCCAGTCACCTCAGTAACCAATAGAGAGGGCAGCCTGTTGCACAGTGTTGCAAAAAAAACTGAGAACACATTTGTGAGTTCTGTTTAATTGCAACTCAGATGAGTCATGGACACTTGGTCCTCACTTCCTAATTCTGGAAGCAAAAATAAACACGTATTTGAGGCCCTCTTTAAAAGTAGCCTCAAACATAGTAACCATATCTAATTGTAAAATGACTCTTTTATTTATTGACAGTTTGCATAGTTCAGAGAAGAATTACTAATATCACAGACCTTTTAACCAGAAACAAGCATGCTCAAGGAAGACAGCTGTTTTCAGAGTGTCAGCTGGGAAAAATGCCCCAGCCACTCTTATTTGATGAACAAACATACTTTCTTGATTGTCTACACTCATACCCATCTGTCAGGATGGCATGATGCCCAGGCAGAAGCTGGCTAAAACTTTTGCCTTGGGCATTGACACTGAGCAACAATAGGTTTAGATGGGCAGCATGCGTAACACTGCATATAAAATGTCTTAAGCTTCTTTTTTGTGCCAAGCATGGTGCAGAAGCTTGGAAACAAATGTCTCCTCATATATCATTTGGCATTACTGAGTCCCCAAAAGCAAATATTACCTAAAAAATCCATGTTCTGGGGTCACCACTACATCACATCCAAGTTGGTGTTGGGCTCAAAGTGATTACCTTGTTAGAGAAGAATATTGTGGCTGAGGCACACTGTGTGACAAGATGGTCAGAGTCACTACTTGCAAGGACAAATGCTAACTACACAGCAGGGAAATCCAGTTTAGAAGCACTGAGCCAGCTGCTGTCTCAGGTGAATGGTCTTCATTTCCTGGAAAATGTGCAGTCTACGAAAGGATCAGAACCTGGTTAGTGAGCAGCTGAAGAGATGTGAAAATATGGAGAGGCAGTAACGTGAAATTTAAAAAAATGCCACATTTGCATGAGAAATAACTAGAAGACAAAAGAAGAAGAGAACTTGTCCCACTGCATAGATTATTTTTGTAGATAGCTTTGACAAGAATGAGTTAAAAGCACTAATGCAATAGGAAGAGCATATGTAGATGTGATGCCAGCGTTCTTAAGATGGAACTACACTACAAAGCCTTTTTCTCTTTCAACAAACCCATGGGGCAGGGCTATTAAATTTTAAAGCTAGTTTTATTTTAACAAAATCTACAAGTAGATACTTTCAAAATAGAGAAATGGACTCTCACGGAGTAAGGCAGGGTGAACTCTTTCCCAAAATCATGCTCTCAGTCTACTGACATTTAGCGTTTTTCTGAGATAGAGCAAACTCTCCAGAGAGGAGCCTTAGCAGTCTCCTCCTTGCCACGACCTCCTCCAAGCCTGGCTGTCTGTGCTTTGTTCTTCTCAGCAGTGTCTTAATCTCCTCTCGAACTTCTGGCTCTTTGCAAACTGGCTTCATTCCTACCATCTCTTACTCTCTAGAAGTTTTTTCTAGGTTGTGCTGATACGACCTAGCTTTATCAGTCTATGCACACCCTATCATTCTTAAAGGAGACATAATCTTTTCCTTCCTCCACAGAGTAGGAAAAGACCCTCTACAGCAGCCATAAAGAGAGCAATGATTTAGCACAAATCAGAACACATTATAAGTAGTAAGCAAATAAGGAAGAGATTGAACTCTAACATATTTACAGAGCTCTAAATAATTTAGGAAAGTTAGCAAGGTACCTTTCTTTATTCCTGCAGTTCTTACATCTGTTTGGTACATGCGAAGGGAAAGTTAATCTGTGCCATATTTACAGGAGATGCAAAAGAAAAAATGCTGGAAATTTTCTAAAAATGAGTACTGTGATTCTGAGTCCAAATTTGTTGGCTATAATTTTATTTAACTTTTTAACTTCTCCAAGGTGTATACCTACTCTTTCACTGTATACATATGGAAATATTATTCCAATTCTGAACTTCTAAAAGTCTCCAGTTTTTTGGATGCTTGAGAAACTGATCTGGCAAACTTCAGTGAGAGAAAGCAAAATCTTGAATGTCAGCAGTCATATAGAAAAATAACATTCTTTTTACTGTAATTTCAGTTTTGAAGATTTGATTCAAAGTTTAGAAGTTTGAAACCTCTTATCTAACCATCAGCATGTTCTTACGCTTCTGTTTCTTCTGTGGAAAACTGATCAATAACACCAGTATTTCTAGAAGAAAAAGAATAATTCTTAGTGTAACTACATGGTCACTATGTTGAAGTGCTTTGTGGATAATTATACCTTTTAAATTAGTAGAGGTTTAGCTGTAGCTTTTATTGTGCTTCCATGATTTTCCTTTTCTGTGAGTATCAGAATATTCTGCTAACCTATTGTTATACCTAAGCATACTGTTTGTTTTTCAGATCAAGAGATGATAATTGAATCCAGGAAACTAGATTTTGTGTTGATGTGAAGTTTAACTGAAATCAGCGAAGACTGGCTATGTGCAAGTACATTTGGTTGCTAGGTTGGTCACCAACCTGATTTGTTTGATGAAATGTTAAGAAAAAACCCGAACAGGAACATGTTCACCACACTGTTTTGCAAACAATTGCTTCAGCTCAGCTGTATTTCTTGTGGATTTCTGGAATTATGACCTTGTATGGTGACAGGCACAAAATAATCTTTTGAATACTATTTTTAAGAATTTTCTACTTCATTATGTACACATTCTTATATAACAGTTCAGTTTCTATTGTGCCTGGGTGTCTCCTGTGTGCACTGCATAATGTAAGAGCATAGGCCACATGCAGTTCTTTCATCTTGTCCCAGGAAGGACAATGACATGCACAATCACTAATTTACTTTGATAGGTAATGGTTTTTCCTTAGTTTTATGTATAAATGTCTGTGTAGGTATATGTAAATATTGTTCTCTGTAATGTACAGAGAAGACGAGTTCAAATAAGTGAGCTTTGCATTTGAAGGCAGCTGTGAAATTAACACTGATAAGTAGTTCTGCAAGTTGTAGTAATTTTGTTGTTTCACAGATTTGACTGCCCAAAATTTCATTTCTGTGGTTTCCATGGCAAAATGTTCTATTAAAAAAAAAGAAATGGTCTGAGCAATGTTATAACAAAAACCATAGAGCAGTAGTTTGGCTGCACCTCCATAAGAAATCTCCGCGGCGTCCTGTCAGACATAAGCAGTGCTGCTCTTGCAGAGCTGTAGACAACTAGATGAGCCCAGAACCTCTTGAATGGCTTGGCCTTGAACTTCAGCTGATACGAAATAGGAGCCGACTATATAGTGTGGTGCCTTCTGCAACATGGGCTCTTCTGAGCCTGCAGAGACAGCTCTGAATCTTTCAGAGGAGACTTGTTAGGAACAGACTCTAGGGAAGCAATTTGTGCACAGGCAAAGTGCTCAACTTGGTGAAGATATTGTATGCTGGGAGAAACAAGTTCATCTTTCTTCGGTGAAGATCTAATTTACAACCACCTGCTTGAGCTTAGAAGTTCTTGCTGAATTTTTGCATAGTGCAAATTTGAATAGTGAGGCCAGGTTCACTCTGATTCCAAGAAACTGCAATTTCTTGGAAGTCAGGAAATTTAGGCTTCTTCTATCAAAGCTGAAATATGCATTTCTGCATACATATTCCTTCTACATTTTCTGTCATTCCTGACTTCTACAATCAGTTAACTCATCTTTTACCATTATGTAATACAGATATATGTAGAAAAGAGATAACTTATATCTAGATAAAGCCCATAATGGGTCTCATGAGCTTCTTCTTGGCACAGGTGTCCTTTAACTTGCTTCAGTCTCAGCCTCATGTATAATAACCCAATAAATTATTGCAGAGCCAAATAATATGCTTTGACTTTGTCTTTTTCTTGAGTGTTCTTCCTCACTTTTAGTTTCTTTCTGAGTGTTTTTCCTTACTTTCAGTTTCTTTCTGGGTTTTTTCGTCCACTTCACTAACTTTCTGGCCACCTGACACCACTTCCTGCTTATTGTTCTTCGCCCTCTTGAACCCTGCATTGAGATTTGCACACATGGACAGTGAGTACAAACAAACAGCAGCATTTTGCAGCCTTTATGCTGTGACGTCCTACCCAACTGATTAGGTCCAGCAAAACACGATGGGGAAGCAGACCCAGGGAATACTATTAAGATGTAAGTAATGTCTTCTTAAGCACTTCTTATTGGCCTCCTTTGCAGCTGAATGGATTGCGTGGATACTCAGATTTGTTTATATGGAGATGTACAAAAAAGACACTTCCAGCAAGCAGACAGTGATTAGATTGGAGGATATCTTCAGTGCACATTTGGTTGCAGAATAGTTGGACAAAATGATGAGTCAGTACTGGCTGCTCAGTATAGAAGACAATAGAATAATTTTGGTTGGAGAATGTATTTATTAATGTAGAAATAAATCTTGTCCCATAGCTGTAGAAACAAATAAACAAAAAAGTGAAATCTCTTGAAATTAGACTACTATCTAGTCTCCCTGTAGCAAAACCAGCCCCATTTGAGGGGGTCTTGAGAAGAAACACTCATGAATCTCAGTGATTTATTGTATTCTTCATCACATACAATCCCTTCCTTTTCTTAAAAAAATCAATATGAGACACATAGATGTCAGTTGCAACTCTGAATAGTGGATCTGGATCTGTGGATCTGAAAGCCAGACCCTGCAGCCCCAGGCAGCTTCACACCCCACTCCAGGACCTTTCCTTTTCCCCCCTCTATGTAGCTCCAGCTATGGTAGTCAATGCTCAGTTTAGCTCTTTCAAGACTCCTGCTTCTCCGGTTTGTATCTGAAAGTAGATAGTCCAAATTGCTTTTTGAAGATTTTGAGTCTAGAATTCTGATTATTGAGACTTAGTAGGATTTTAGGAGTAAGAAGCTGACTTCTGAGTCTTGCACTGGATGTAATCAAGGTACTAATCATTATCATCATCATTAACACAATTTAATTGCAGTAAAAACAGCTATATATTTTAAAACTACAATAACATAAAGCCAGAGAGTGAGACAATTAAAGCAAAACATAAATGAAAACTGTAGCTGACAGCATTCTAAAAAAAAATTACCCAACCACTCTTCACCAATACGTGTGTGTGTGTGCGTGTCTGCACGCACAGAGATGATACCATACCTCACACAGGACTGTCATTGTCTATTCATTCATTAGAGGTAATTATTTTTAATTTTTGTCCCTACTGACCTGTAGGCAGATGGTTAGCATGAATACCATTTTTATCTGGACACCAGATCTAGCCAGACCGCAATCTGTTGGGTTTGATCACTAAACTGGCAGCTGCATTACAGACCTGCTCTTTTCTCTCTTTGTCTCTGGGGACTGCAGATTGGATGCACTGAATGTGAACTTCTGCAAAACATGGGGCTTTTTGTCATTTTCACTTTGCTTTCTTTTTATGACCATCCGGTAAATGTCAGTACAGTTAAAAGCTGATTGAATCAAACCGTACCAAAAAAGTAATTTTAGCTACAAAATTATTTTTTGTCTATAGAAAAAGCAAGAAAATAAATGAGGCTTTAAAGAGCAAATATACATGTGTATGCCAATATGAAAAGGTAATGTGATGAATTCTAGGTTGGAATAAAAAAATTCTATCTATGCACACTCTTCTTATTATCTAAAAAACCAGGACAGTTTGTTGTGGGACACATTTCTGAAAAGGACCAAAGTACACAGACAATTTTTAATTGTATGGTTTGCACATGGAAAACTTGTATGATCAGTAATATCTCAAGCATTTCTATATAACATAATTGCATGATATACAAAAGTAGACAGCAATTTTTTTCTCAACCTTATGTCCTTGCTCTCACAAAGACTTGAGAATGTGCATAACTTTAAACAAGTGAGCAATATCCTTATGTTAAACACATTGTATACACTATACTTATTACATTTTTTCTAAGCATGTGTGCAAATCTCAGTTGCATCTGAGTTATTTTTACTTTCTTTTGCTAGTCCTTACTTTGGCAAAATTATCTAAAGCATAATGGATGTTCTGCCTGAGTAAAGACTGAAATATCCTCTTTATCTGCTCTCTGCTTAGACAAAATAAAAGAAAAATCTTTTTTAAACATACTGATTACTGTGTTTCATTTAAAACTCTCAGAATAACTTAAATGATATGTAGCTTAATGTAAAAGGCGTCTATTGTTCAGAGTAATTAGTTGTCCTCCCTTTATAAGATGCCATTGATGTCAAACCCAGATTTGCTCTACTGGGGCTTTCTGATGTTTGTCATAGGACAGGGATGCATGTCAATACTTCTCACGACACAATGAATTTCATTTGTTACCAGCGGGCTGTGTCACAAGGACAATTTAGAGACAGGGTCTATAATCTCATAGTACAACTTCCTGTTTTATTTATACCTAAGTAACATTTAACTTTTACCAAACTGTCATTTACTTTACCTACTTTTAAAACTTATCTCCGGGTTCTAGTGTTGCGTACATACATAGGGAGACATGATTTAAATAAAATTACATGTAGTTAAACGCCATCAGAAAGAGGAACTTCCCAGACACTTTTTTATTTTCACACTGGCGAATATTTAACTGTGAGCCCAACAGACTATGATGGTTCCCCTAGTTTCACCTAGGAAAAGAAGTTGGATTCTTGTCTTGCTCAAGAGACTCTTTATGCATTTTTCATTTTAATATCATAGATTAAAATGCATAAGCAGCATAAGGAACAGCATCCTACAAAGTCTTTTTTTGTGTGTTACAGTCAGATGCACTTTCATTTAGTGCTCCCCCCGACGCTTTTCTGGCCAATTGTACAGCTTCAGTAGGAGGGGCAGAGAAGATGCCAAATCCAGATCTTGCACTTCCCAGGCAGTCACTGTACTTCCTAGAGAAAAGATTATTTTTCCTTCTGCTAGACATCTGCCTCCGATGGGGAATCAGTTTGGCATAGGCTGGTGAGTAAATAGCTAACAAGAAAACGGTGAGTTCAGGTACCTACCTAGTGAGTTTACCAACCTCATTTTGTTCTCCTGGTTCTCTCTCAGTTTGTTATTTGTGTAATTTTTAGAAAAGTTAGTTTCCAGAATGACTTCCTTTATTGTAAATGGAAAGAAAGAGCTATGTTTAGAAGGTGGTTTGTATCCCTTAACTCTCCACTCTGCAAATGCAATTCTCTCTGGTCCTATGCCATATGAGAGAATTAAAGATTCACCAGTGAGGTTTCCTCATCCTCACTAACAATCCAGTGCAGATTGCTGGGTTGCATTGCAAAAGCGTGTGTGAAATAAGATAGGCAAAAATAGATGGCACAAAGGAATTTAAAGCTTCATTAAGCATCATTGTGGTGATTACACAAGGGAACATGTGTGACAATGATTAAGGTTAATGAAAATATTCTCTCCGTGATGGCAGAAATAGATCCATATGAAAGGTTATTCACAGTCCAGTCAAGACAGCATACACACATTATGCCCTGGACAATTGAACTAGTCCTGTGCTTTCAAAGCTGTTTTTAAGGTCAGCAGTCAGCTTTAACAAGGCATTTCAAGTGCTGGGAATATCTAAGATAGACCCATTATAAGAGCAGTATATTTTATGTTTCCACGGCTGGGCTTGAATGCCAAGAGCTTGTGCAGGCAGTGCCAGAGCAGCGTGGCTGGATTCTCCTGGCCAGGTGAAGTGGGACACAGAGACTTAGCAGAAGATGCTAAGATGTGTAGTGCCAAACACAGTACAGTCACCCATATTCTGCTTACACAATTTGGCATTGAGAGCCAGCAATCTTTTCTAGTGTTTCAGCAAATCTATCATACGTGCCAACATTTAAAATTCAGAAGTGGACGCTGCCTCTCCAGCTGCCATTTCCTAGGCAAAAAGAAACATCTGCCAACTCTGACACATACCCGAATCATGTTGAATTTGCAAGTGCAGATGAGCTGGCCGGTGTGCGGACTGCGTATTCAAATGCACCCTGATGTATCAGAGTCACTGCACACGTGAGACAGGATTGCTCTTTGCCTGCATGCCAGCCTTATGCCCAGGATTCAGAGATGTTCAGTAGGTAGGGAGAAAACATGCAAATGTAATAGTGCTGGCAATAATACTATCATGTAGCAGATTACACACCACAAGATTTCTGAGTATTTCTGGAAACAGGATTTTTTCTTTTCTTCTCCTTTATCAAGGGAGCAAATAGCACTTTTTCAAAACAGAAAGTTTCATTGTCATATAAGATCATAAACTCTTTGACAGTTTTTGACCCCTAATATGTCTAACAAAATGAAATTCACCTAAGACACAAGCCTTGTTTGGAGGTTTTCAACCTGAGAAGCAATATTTTCACAAAGTTTGAAATCATTTCAGAGAGAGAAGACAAAACTGTATTCACCCTTGGGTGTAGCAACAATAATTGCTACTCTTGTATTGTAGCAATAAGCCTTCAGAAACAGTCTATAACATAGCCTTCACCTCTTCTCTTGCCTGCGCCTCTGTTGTTTGCAACCAAGTGCCCTGAAGTCACACTTTCAAACACCAGAGCTTGAACTGCAACCTGTTTGGGGTTTTTTTTAGCAGCTTTTTAACTTCTCTGGCACTGATTACTCTCACACCATGCTGATTATTGATCACTCACAGTGTGCCCTGCATTTGCTTGCATTGCCCCCTCCAAGGCATCATACGCCGTCACTCCCCAACCTCTTCTCATCACTTGTCCCGGGATGTCTCCTGAGACGCAAAAATATTGGTGGGACCTTTCCTCTAAGCCAAATCCTCGCTAGCATCGGGGGGCTCATGCCATTTGTACCACACACATCCGCAGGCAGCAACTCCCAGGCAAAGAGGTACACAAGTGACCTCGCCTCCCCATCCGCTCATTCGGGTCCCACATGCCTGGACAGCCAGTCATCGCCCCTCCTGGCTTGACAATCTTTTGCACAGCTCCTACTTTGCAACAGCTGGTAAAGTTCGACTTGCTGTCACATGAAAGGGAGCGAGCAGACGAGAGCAAGGGCAGCAAACTGAAATGTGGGGGTGTTCAGGAAAAAGGGGGGAAAGAAAGAGGAAATTCATTAAATGAAAATCTGGCTGCTGCAAAATCTTTTAGTACATTAACCCAGCATGGGGTCTGAATCTGTGGTGTAAGAGCCCGACTGTGTCCTCTGTTGCTTCATTACTATTTTATTGATTTCAGAGGGGAATATAAATCCAGGGCAGCCTGCCTGCCTTAGCAAAACACAGGGCTGCCAAAGTTAATGTGCTAAGAGGAGGGAAATTTTGGAATCAAAACTGAGAGAAAATGAGTCTATAATGTACTGCAGTTTTTCTGAAAGGCAAAAAAGGCTCATCTCCATTTTAAATTATACTACGCTATCATTTTTGCCTTTTCCAAAGAACCTAAAGAACATGGGGAAGGCACAACATAAAACTTCCTTTAAACAGAGAAAGCAGCAGCTTGAAAGCAAAGTGATTTCATAGTTTCCCTAAAAAACTGTTTGTTACCTCTAAAATCACTTAGCACAAGGGGAGTTTATTCTCACTACTGAAATGAAATACCGGTAGAGATCCAGCACAGAAGTGCCCCAGATAAGAAGTATTATAAATTGGTATTATATTATAATTGGTATTATATTATGAATTAATATTATAAACGGGATGATTTCAGAAGGCTCATTGCCCATTTGAGGGGCTGCAGTTAAAGAGAGAGTTTCTGCAGTTTTATCAACGTTGCACCCCTGGGACTGCTGAGCTCCCACATTGAACAGAGAACCAAATTCCTCTGCCGCTTGCTAAGCAGTGCATCATCCTTGTAGCCACTTAGCCTGCTCCTAGATACACAAAAAAACCCTTAACATCCAGATTGCTACAAGAAAGTGAAGGAGCTCTGGCCTTTCGACACCAAATGCTGATTGTTTTGTGAACATATGCTGGAGTTCTTCTGTAGAAAGGAATGCAGAATTAGAGGAGTCCTTGTGGCTACTGAACTGGAGGTAAGTACGGTATTTTCCATCAGTCGTTAACCTCTTTACCCTCTGCCTTTGCTCCAGATGTTTCCTTTCCTTCCTCGAACTTCTAAATGAAGTAGCAGCATGTGAGAAACCCTGCAACAAGAGAAGCTGGAGGAATCCAACATACAAACAGCATTGTGTTATGTTGGGGCCAACGCTCACATCTCAGCAAATACAAGTACATGAAATTTTATGTATTTATTTAGAAATGGAGCAGAGGCGCAGTGCCAGCCCCAGCTGGTTATAGCAGTGCACCTTTTTCCATCAGGGCTAAAACTATTGCTTCATAAGACCTAGCAAAACCCTGCAGCAAGTGGAATTATATGGAATAAAACAGCTCCAGCAACATCTCACTTTGTCTTCTAACAGGTTTAAGACTTGAATGTTTAAAAACCCTTTGGAAGTATTTATTTTTCTTAATTGAGGTCCTGGCAGTCTTAGAAATGCACAACCATTTTTTAACCTGGCCAAGAGCTTGCTCTCCTCCCAAGTGGCTCCCAAGTGCCACTGTTTAATCACAAAGCTGCATGCGAAAACATTTTGCTGTTTCTGGTTTGGATTTCCCATCTTTTACACCGCCTTGTTCTTATTCCAGGAAACAGAAGGAAGTTCCTATTCATCTTCCCTGCACTTTTCACTGTTTTCAGACCATTCTGATTTTCAGATCACATCTTTTCATCAGGTTGCCCCCTGATTTGTATCTATTTAAAATACATATCCTTTCTATTACTTTTTGTAAGAAATTTTTTTTTCAGGTTCTTGGCCATTACTATTGATTTTCCTTAGACTGCCTTGATTTTGCAGTAACATTTTGGAGACAGAGCAGAAGGAGAGGAAGAGAAGACAGCCTAGCTTTTGAATTGCTCCCTGGAGGACCCTGTCTTTCTCCATCGACTATGTAGGAAACCATACTGACTTCTTATTAGATTTCTTCCCTACAGCTGTACATGAGCAGAGGTTTGTATTGATCTGTGTAAAATGGTGCCCAAAAAAACAGAAAAGCCTTCCAAAAATGCCAGGCTGAATTAACTAGGCCCTGCCAAGAGTTGTGCATTGATAAACTCCAAATAAAAGTATGTATATAAATTCCTTACTGCATATTTTAACATATCATTTTAAAAGCAATTAAAATAAAGGAAAACCATGCAGAATATATGCATTAATAAAAGATAATTTAATTTTAAAAGTCTGTAAAAATTAAACAAGCCTAAGTAGACTGTATCAAAATAAATGAAAATTACATAGCAAGTAGCAAAATAATTTAGCAAATAATTTTGTTTCCACAGAAATCCCACATGAAATTGAAAATACCAATTAGCATAGCTCTGTAACTATTGTTCTGGTCCTCATTAATACATCATGTGATGTGGCAAAAGGTAGTGAAATTCCACTGATTTTATCCACAAAATGTGCCTAGTAGTTCATTTAATCCAGCTATTCTTATATTATCCATTACTTTCCTCCATATCCACAGTATATAAAAGTACATGTAGTGATGGCTGTAAAAAATGTAAAAAGTATGTAAAATTTATAAATGTTTAAAAAAAGTTTAGAAGCTAAAAAGTCTGCAGAAAGATGTCCTCTGAATATGTCTTCCTATTCTTTCTTTATATCTTACTCATTTACTTGTTCCTCCTTTTTTTCTGCCCCCTAAATTTGGGGCACACAAGTTGTCTAGCTGGAGATTTCACTACCTTCAGGAAGTTCATATAAGCTGGGTTTTTAAACAATGTTCACTGAAGAGCCAACTCTGCTATTAATGAAATAACTAGGTGATTCTGAAAATGCCATTCTAAAAACCAGGTTGCAAACCTTAGATTCATTAATACATACACACGTCTGAGAAAAGAAAAAGTCACTAGACTTTCAAAGGAATTTGGACATTGAATTTTATTCATGAGAACCTGAATTAGCTAAGCGGGGAAGTGAAAACATGTTTTCAAATTTTTATTTATTTCCTAAATATGTATTTTACTTGTTTAAAACATATGGAGTTGTGCTCATTAAGTTCTGATCTTTTTCCTATACATAAGAATATCAGCATTTATTATTGCTGTTGATAACAAAAACTCGTTAAGACCCCTGGAAAGGGTCACCTGCAAGTATAAAAATTCTGTTTTCAAAGTCTATATGTGCCCAACAAGGTCTATTTCCTGGCTAATTACATGAAAAACCGCACACAATGGCGCTCTCCTGTGTAACTCACACAACATTGCAATTCATCATCATGGACATTGGCCGTGCGTTTGATACTTTCCAGTATGAGCTGTGATATCCAAGACCCAAAAGAGACAGAGACTGAATGTGGAATTAAAACAAATAAAACTGAGCCTTCCCCAAATTTGCACCAAGCTGTGAATGCAGTGCAGGCTACAATCAAATACTAAAAGTCAGTGCAATGAAGTACCTACGATCCCAATAAGGAGAAGCACGTTCCTTATTTTTTCATAAGTTTCCTCTTTCTTTTCCACTGGGAATCATCTTGGCAACTCAAGCCCTAGAGTGAAGCCTATAAACCACTGGTGTTCAGTGACCGTCTGCACCAGTAGTTCCATTATCTGAGGCTGGAGATTGATTTTCCTTTTCCTTGTGTGTTCACTTACCCGAATGCCCCAGAGTCTGCAATGGAGCCAGCAGCATATAATGCAAAGACACTTTTAAGACATCAAAAGTGAAGGCATCAGGAGTATCATTATATTCTGAATCTATTGTAGTAGATTTTTGTCTAATCCTATTGTAACAGGAATCCACGGATGGTGGCTAGGCCCCTCCTTTAGGAAGCTTAAGAGCAGAGCTCAGAGGAGCTTTGCTTTTCTCAGCGGAAGGTGCATAAGTCTGCTCTATATAAGCAATGGCTCTGTTATGAACAGGGACCGGCATTACGTACATCAATTTCATACAGGACCAGTAACTCAGTAGGTGTCAGGGGATGCTCATTCAGATTTGGAGGTTGGAAACCAGCAGAAGGCTATCTAAAAGAGCACCAGACCTTAACAAATGTTTTTAGTGGCGTGAATAGTATTTTCAAAGTTGGGTCAAGTAGTATTGCTGCTCCTAAGCTTTTGCCAGTGATTACCGCAATTCCTCTTAGCAAGTGTTTCTTTTCTCCCTCATTGATGTGTTAAAGGCCCACACAAATACCAGGGGAAATGGACTCATTAATTGACCATATAGGAGGAAGAGAACCGAAACAGGTCAGCACAAAAGCCAGGTTCTGAAAAGGGCTTGGCACGAAGCGGTTGCCATTGTTCCCAGCAAACTGGTCTGAGTGGGACCTGCCAGATGCCAAGACTTTTAAGAATCTGGCCACTTATTTAGGTGCCTAAATGGGATCCGAATCCTGCAAATCTGTCTCTGTATCTAGTCAGTTTAACTATTAGACATTTCCTCTTCCCTCTCCCTCCAAGAAAACCCCACAAAACAAAACTATGTGCATAGACAAGTGCTTGGCCTTTCAAAACCTTAGACAATGCTCCCCTTAAGAGCCTAGTAAGAAAGCAAATCTGCCTCCTGTCAGTGCCAGAGCAGAACTAGAGAGTACCTTCTGCAAACCTGAGACTCTCAAATTGCTTTTGTTCTCACCACTTCTGAGACCATAAAGACACCAGTGTGCCTATAAAGACTATCCATGTAAAAATACACAAGAAAAAACAGACACCATTATTATGCCTTTGGTCATACTGTGTATTCCAAACACACTCCATCCATGGTCTACTGCACTGTAAGAGAGTCATCCATTGTAAACATACATTACTGTACCTCCATACTATCTTTGTGAGATAGTAGATGTATGATAATACTTCCATTTAATGATGGAAATTATAAGCATTAAAGGAAAAAACAACAACAAATTTGGCTTTAACCTTGTTCAACATTTAAAGTCTAAATAGAAGTTATGAATCTTAATGCATTCCTGAGTCTGGACTTACATCCACAAAATTATGTAAGAACCCAACTCACATCTAAATGTTATTTTCTTCATTTACATACAAAATACAGGCTCTCATATCACACTCTCTAAGGCTGCCCAGGCAGGACAGTACTAAAGGACTGAAGGACCCTCTATTTATTGAAGTTCCCAAAGTGCCTAAAAATTCTATTCTCATATTTATTCCCATAAACATATCCATATTAGTACTGAGTGATCCTTAAAGACTTTGGGGTTTCACATTCTGCCTGAAATCATGGCTATTGCCACATTAAGTATCTTTTAAGATTTTGCACAGTAACTCATGCCTATAACTAATTGAGATTCATAATTAGGTTTTCCTCCAGTTTTCTCTTCACAATGTGATCTAGTGATGTTCTCAGAGAACAGGAAACCTAAGCTCAATTCATTCCCCCATCCCTGAGGTTAGAAAGTGCTTTTCCCATCACCTTCCTGCTTTAACCATGGGTGCCAAAGGACACTACTGTCTGTACCTGAAGTTCATATAATTTGGCCAGACAGAATAGGAGTGATCATAGTGTTCAAAACACCCAAGAAGTTAGTGGCAACCAGTGCTTCTGGTCCAATGAATGGCTAAAGCCTCCTAAATTAGGAACAAAGATTTAATTGAAAGGCAACATTTTTTTGATTGATAAAAAAAGAAATATTTCATTTTGGGGAAATATGAGTTATCTATGGAACTCATTGCCACAGGATGTTAAGGTTGGGAACATAACGGGATTTTTAAGAAGATTAAACATTTGAATGGTGACTAGGAACATCACAGATGCATCAGACAACATAAGTAATACATAGAGGATGTAAAAGCCCAAGCTACAGGGTGTATGCTAACTACTAACTAACAAGAATTAGGGGAAAAAATATCTTTCACTCTGGGAGGGGTGTGGCATAATTGACCATTGATTTTCTTGTACTTTTGTTTGAAACATTAAGCATTGGTCGCTGTCAGAGAAGAGATGCTAGAATAAGTAGATCTCATTCAGTTTGATCATTACTTTGGCAATAAAATACAGTAAGTAGAGTAAACCAGCTTTTTCTTTTCAAGTAGATACTTCTATAGCAAAGAAAACCAGTAGCTACCCAATGCCTAAGTCAACAAAATGAAACTCCATAGGCTTGTGAAATAAAATATTTTGATTTTGCCATGAAATTTTTCTGACAGGAAAAGGCCGGAAATAATTTTCATTTATTGAGCTTCCAATTTCTTTTCTGGTTTTGAAATGGAAGAAAACCAAGAACTTTTAAAGAATGTCAAGGTTATTTAACCACCTGATTCATAGTAGGTATTTAAACCTAGATCCCCAATACAGGAGTCTGAGTGCTTTAAGTACAATCCCAATTTCTTGTGTTAGAGCTCTCCTTCTTCCATAAATATTTAAACACAGGCATACACCAGTGAAATATTTATGATAAATTTAAGTGAAAAAAACATTAAAACTCCCTTTGGTTAAATAAAAAAGGATCATCTTATTTTTATAAATATATTTAGTGTCAATTATCTACTGATTATCAGTGACTTTATTAATTTTTGTTTTAATCAGATTCCATGTTTTCCTATTTTATCCCTTTTCATGTTTGTTGAAACTTGTAGTATTCTACAACACAACATTTCTTGCAAAAACATTACATCCTTTTGGAAAATGCCTAGCAAATTGTATTGGCATTATCACGCATCTTCATATATAGAATTCATATGTAGAATTTAAGCTATAAAAGAGTAACTGGAATCTTTTCTTTCCCCTGTTCAAATCCTGATCTCATATATTCATTTATTTTAAGAATATAAGAGGGAATCAAATGTTCTAGCCAAATAATATTTTCTAGTTATTACTGTAGAGACCAATAACTTGTATCTGAATAAAGCACATCTTTTGGCAAGGTTTACAGCCTTCGTCTGAAGAGCTCAGGAAACACAGTATCCACTAGCAGTTTGTTCCGATGGTTAACCATCCTTTCAGAAATGTGTCTTCTTTCTCATATGAAAAGTATTAACATATGCAGAAGAGCTGAAATAGTCCATTATTATGACAAACTCCAGAACTCATTGAGTTAGAAAATGGGGGTTTTAGGTGTGTGTAAAAAAAAATCTGAATTCTGCCTTCTTAAAAGGTAAAATACATGAGAACAAGTGGTATAGAAAGAATTATACTTTCCTACAAAACAGTCTTTTACACTAGAAAATGATTAATGTATTAATAGCAAGCAAATGGATCGTATGGCTAATGAGGTCCCGGAAATGCTAGTAACACTGACTCATACATACCTACTGTCTCCATTTTCAGTGCTATAGACATTGATGAACAGCAGGCATGAATTTACTTTATAGAGACCCTCACTCGTATGTAGGCTTTATAGACATTCATTAGCATGAGGAAAGTGTCATACACGTTTCACATCAGATTCTTCCCTCAAACGCAAGGCCCTGAGAAACAGAGGGTGCTTACACTAATCAGCCTCGCAGAAGGATTTATCCTGTTGTCATTGCAAAAAAAGGAGCGGATGGGAAAACAATTAATTCTCCGATAGTTACAGCAGGGTTCTTAACACAATTGCTTGGCTCTTGTTCTCGTTTACACCTAGCAGTAAGAAGGAACATCGACAAGAGCAGTTAGTTATATTCGCACTCAGGTCTCTCCCCCTTGCCAGACCGCAGCGAAGTTGCCATAGTGTAAATGTCAGTTGTGTGGTTTGATTTCATACCCTGCTGCCCACAGACAACCACATCAAAATAAATATGCATGCTATGGAGAATAGCACTTTGCCCTTTGTGGATTCCACAAATGCTGCTTGGCTGGTTTTCTAAGCCCGTGGCTGTGTATTTTTTGCAGATTGGGAGGGAAGTGTTCCTGAGCCTCTCATGGCTTCACCTTACATCTAACGGGCTGGGGACAGCTTGACTCAATCATCCACTTAGATCATAGAGATCTTATAGTAAATTGGCAAGCTGTCTTTCATCCCAGCAGATGACAGTGCGTAGTGCTCCTGCATTTCACAGCACCTCCGATTCTTCCCTGTGAATGTCTTTGCTATGCCAGCTCTGATTTATAAAGTGGTATGCAGGTAGCTGCCTGTTCATATACACACGGGCTAAAATGGATCCAGAACAATTTCCTATGTGCCTTGTGACTTTGGCCCCTGAACTGGAAGCACATGTGGATGAGATACGGCGGCTACTCCTGCTGCCCAGGGAAGGACCGTTCTGCTTCGGGATGGCAATAGCTGAGGCAATTAGAGGATGGGACGTGTCCAGGCTGACAAAATGTCCCTCACTACAATTCAGCAAGTAATTACAGGTTCAGCATTACATGTGGATCATAACTACCTAAAACCTAGAGTCCATGTACCAAGTAACCCCACAGTTCTCCAGGTGCAAAACAGAAATCTGGTTAAGGCAAGGCTAAAAATTTGACTCTTATACAGAATGTCTGTGAACCTAAAGAAGAGAAAGATCTCTTTTTCTTTTAAGACCATGTGTTCCTACAGCTTCTATGAGGAACACACAGCTGTTTGGCTACATTACCATTTTGCCTGATGAGCATTCAATTGCCTGGCAGAGCTTGTGGGCCGAGGCCAAGTTCTGCTGCGTATGTTGGTGTTTACTGTATCCTTTCTAAACTCCTTTTATGAACTATTTTACTGTGTATGCAATAATACTCTGTTTTGCTTGAAAGATTCCAGGAGCTTTCTTTTGCTTCCCGGTCCTCCTGATGTAAGGAATGCCAGTAGTAAAGGGCACACAGCCTTTCCCCTTTAATCTCCAGTTAACTAAAAAGTAGGAAGAAACCGGAGAAGAAAGGAGACAAGAAGACAAGAAGGGAAAGATACAAAGGAGAAAATTAAAAAAAAAAAAAAAAGGAAACTGGAAAGAAGTAAATACAGAAAGGAAAGAAAGAAGGCAAAAGAAAATATATGGAAAAAAAAATTGACATACAATTGACTGTTTAAATTCTAAAATTGCTCCACAGCGTCATAACAGGATTAATAGGTTTCAAAGGACTAATAATCACTAGTTTGACTGAATGCCTTTTAACTGACTCTGCTTAGTCAACCTAGGAAGACTTTCTGCTCCCCTGATTGCCATACATACGATCCCTCTCTTTGTGAGCTCTAACCTTTCATGGGTCATTTTTCTTCATGCCTTTCTCTTTGCTTTTCCTTCTCTGTACACTAAGGCTCCTCTTTTCTTTCTCTCCATGCTCTGAAGTCTCTTTTCCTCACCTTCTGCTCCAATTCCCCTTTCTCTCTGATACAGAGACATAAATGTGCTGCCTGAGCACTTTACTAGGGTACTGCTGAGAACTTCCCTGAGGAGATGGCAGTATACTCCAGCACAAAGAATAAACTCTGCTAGTGCCAAAACCAAATATTGCAGTTTTCTCTACTATACCCCAGCTTTCTTCACCGAGGTGCTGGACTTTCATGCCACTGTTAGTCATTTGCCTTTGGCAAAAATTTTAATTAGCTGGGTGAGGCAGAGAAATTCCACTGTTACTCAAAACCTGCTACCTCGTAATCAAATGTGAACTCATTAAATTCCTCTTACAACTGTTGGGTTTGGTAGCTTCCTTATCACTAGTAACCAGGCATTTCTCATAGTTGTTATTAAGTTCACTTACAACCCTTAGTAAGAAATCCTGAAGTCAAATTGCGTACTTTATATGCTAGAAATTGCATACTAAATTCAGTTCTATCTGTGGGGAAATGTTGTACTTTTAAGCAAGCTTTGCTGATTGCACATAACTCTTCCCTTTTCTGGAATTCACTGATTTTCAGAAAGCCTGAGCAGCCATGACTAAGTGCTTGAAGACCAACCTGGACAGGCATGAAAATAACAGGCACATAGGACAACCACTTCAGAACCAGAATTCAAAAGTGTGCATATCTTAGCAGAAGAAGAAACAGATATAACCCACGATTTACTGCACTGCATTGAGTATTAGAACCTTTTTGGTTTTCTTTCCTAACTCATCAAACTTTCAAAAACATTTTAATTTTGTAGGTGTGGTGCTTGCTTTTCCTAATAACAAGCATTCAGATTCAGCTAAACACTCAAATCTTCTAGTGCTTTTACTCTTTTCTTTTTCTTTTTTTTTTTTGTTTGTTTGTTTAATTCTTCATGGTCTTCTCAGTCTATGAATTGATGCACTATTCTCCTTTTGCCAGTCTTAAGACTCCTTAAAAACAGATATATCAGGTTCACTGAGACTCCCCAGGAAGCAGGTAGCAAGTAGATGGTAGGTTCACATAGCAGTGATTCACACAAGTCAACTTCACATGATGTGAAATTGAACACAGAACACTGAAGTTAACAGTTCACAGAGGCTCAAAACTGAGCTGGACAGTTCTTCATGTGAGAAATGAGCTGTTACACCCATATGTCCAGCTCAGGAAGCCCATGAGCCTCAGGTTGTGGAGGCTGGGAGCATATGCAGATGACAAATTACTTTGCGCTGCCTGGTCCTTGTATTCTTCCTGCTGTATCAGGTAGAGTACTGAGCTAAATGAACTTTTGACCTCAACCATTACAAACCAATTTATATTCTAAAGCTTTGTGCTACACAGGACTGCTCTACACACTGGGAATCTTCACCTGTCTTTCAACCAGTTTCCAGCTACTTTACATTGACAAGGATGTTCAGGGAGGCTGGAAAGCATTTGAGTTAGCTTCCTAGTGTTGATTCGACCTATAGATCTACGTATAGATCTTAAATGGACTTTCTAAGAGGATTTGTTAATAACACATTTGTTCATTGACTGAAATGCCATGAGGCTGTCCTAGTAAACCTAGTAAATTGGTATATGTCTGAGCAATCAGAAAAGTGGAGAGAGATGCCTCTGAGAACAATTCTGATGTACATTAGAGAACCTTTACACCAAACTGATCTGTTGATATTAAATGTCCTCGGTGTGTACCTGCTTTCCTTACCCTGTGTAATAGAGTACTACTTTTCTTTTTTTCAGGAACTGACAAATTTCTGAGTGTACTTAAATTAGAACAATTTCCAAACTACTTGATAATTCTTTTTCTATCTGAGCAAACGAAGTATTTGTATAGGAGCCTTAGAAAAAAAAAAAAAAAAAAAAAAAATTAATTCCCCTATGTTATTCTTAAGGACAGAGGTATTTCCATGCCTTTCTGTACTTCATTCCCATCCCAAGTCCAAACCCAAAAGGGCACTTCTATATAAATGCACAGATGCCATTACAAAATCAAGCTTTTTGACACATATAGAAATGATAAATTCTATCCTAGAAGCAGTCAAAAGACTCAGAGATCACTGATAAAAAGAAGGCATTAAAGGCAGCACATCCTTGCTATACACCAACAAGATTTTCCCTGCTGGGTGACCTACCTCAACTAACCGTCAAAAAGAATTAGTCTCAAGGGAATGTTTTGCTTATAGATTTATAAATGTTGACAATAATCCTAAATGGATGTTAGTGGAATTGACAAATCTCAGCATTTTTCTTGATGTATGTGTGCCTGGGGGAACTTTGGAGGCCCCAGCGTTCATAGAAAAGAAGCAAGCCACTGACAGCTGACAGACAGGTAGCATAGCTAGAAAAGTAGAAGCTATTTGTTGACACAAATTGTGGAGTATAACCTAATAATCTAGTATTTTCTTCCACTGTTGTTTCTAGGCTCACTCAAAATGTACAGACCATACAGCATATTATGCTTAGTTGCGACAATAAAACTGCTTACTCTATAAATGGCTTTATTGTAGAACTTTGAATGCTCAGGAAAATAATGTGGGCCAGATTAAAGCTGGAATTAGTGCTTTACTGAGGATCTGGGGGGCAGGTGGGGGGTGCATTTTTGTTTTTTCTGTGTGTGCATGTGTGCTTTTTTCCCTGGAGGTCAATGCACATGTTAAAACAATCTCCTCTGGAAGAAAAGAGTTCTGAGTTTAGCTCTGTCTTCTTATCTTGACATAAGTGAAAGAAGGGGAAAAACAAAAAAACAAGCACGCTCAGAAGTTTGATTCTAACTTTATGTTTGATTGTGGGCTAAATCCTTGCCAGGCAATTCCTAACAGGACCACTGACAGGGAAACTTGCAGGATTTATACAGGATTCTAAAAAGGACCTTTGATGAATTTTCCTTGATAGTGTATTAATTACAACTACCTTTTCTACCTAGCAGCCTTCAGTTTAAATATTATTTGATAGTAAGTGAAAACCAGAAAAACGTGACAATCTGAACTGTCATTTATGGATTTCTTTTCATAGTGAAATGAAAAACAATATTAAAAAATAGAATAGCAGTTATTTCTGTCCTATTGAGAAATAATACTTCCAAATTGCTTTAAAAAACACCTGCATAGATTGATTGCTAACACTCTGCCATCCAGATTACTGGGAGTGTATTTCTAAGTGTGTGTTTAAAGGCAGTGAGACACTCACACAGTTATGCATAACATCCCTAGGATGGAAATGTCATTGCATGATTCATCTCCTATTTCCTACTGCCGGAGAGCTCTTAACAGCAAATTTTGCAGTATTTCATTGAGTCCAGTTTTAAACAAAGTTAGCAAGAAGTCCTCCAGCAGCCCTGGGGACCACAAGAACACATTCATTTCCTCTGTTCTACATTCCCCCATGTCTTAGGGAAAGTGATTAAGTAGTAATAGAAGTTATAGCAGTAATATAGACCAGGTCCCATTATAGGAAGCAGTGTACGTAGAGACTGATCATACTTGTAATCTTAACAGGCAAAATAGCTATTTAGAGGAAGGAAGTTGAGAAAAACAAATTTGGTGATTCTGGCCAATATCATATAGAAAGTCTATGCAAATCTGGGAAATAACTGAGATCTCCTCTGAATTTCTCCTTTGAGACACGCTCCTTGTGCTGCTCCTTTCTCTTTTGTCCTTTTACTCCACCCTACATTACATTTTTGACAAATACTAGTAGAGTTTCTGCATCGGGTCCCCCATGCCAGGGTCGACACTCTACCCAGGCTGACCAGAGGTTTTGCAACTGATATTCAGTGGGGCTACCCTTTCACAGTTAATGTGCTGTTGAAGGGAACTACATATTGTGTTTCATTTTTTTTCTGATAGTTTCTCCTCTGTCACAACCATTTCTATGCTCTTTTCTGGCTTTTATCTGTTAACTATGTGTCAATAACTAAAAACAGTATTTCAGGAAAAGCCTTAACAAATCTGATGGGTTTTTTTTCATGAGGCAAGAATGTATTTCTGAATGGAGCCCCACACGGCTGTCTTTTTAGGATGCACTGTAAACTTATGTTTAATTTCCTGTCTACTACCAGCCTTAGTCCATCAGTATTGCCCTTACTTTCACAGACTTCTATGTACCATCGAATATCTGTATTTTGGATTGTTTTCCCCAAGAAGTAATAGCTTCCATTTTACAAGCTGACACTCAACATACTGCAACATATATTGGTAACATTTTACTTCTTTCTATGTTATTTTTCCCATTTCAGAAATGCTTTTTTTTCTTTGTCATGAGTGTACATATGAAGACTGGTTGTAAAGAAATGGACACATGAGGAAAATCCCAAGTTCCCAGCAGGTAGGTGAAGTACTTTACTTCTGGCACCACTGAACTGTCCATCCCTATATACTGCCCATCCAGTTTAAAGGAACCTAATGAGTTCTCAGACTGATGCATTTTCATGAAACTCCTGACCTTAGGAGGAAAATGCAATTTTTAAGAAAAAAAATGTGTGGTGAAAAGGTTTGGTACGTGTATATATTGGAGAAGGATTCATAATGAGACTTTATGCTTCACCTATTGTGTTAAGAGGTAAGCTCTCACTGACTTGTGTTTTCTAGTTACTGCATCTGACACATTTCATTCATGAGCACTTACTATGCCTCTTTTACAGGATGGGATTCATCTCACCCTTCAAAATTAGGCCTCTAATTTAAGAAAATCATATAGGCTTACTTCATAACTTGTAGAGGACAAGAAATATCTCCATTTGAAAGTGCCTTTAAAATTGGGGGAGTGAACTGTCTGGGGTGTCCGCCAACCCCCACTGATTGTGGGGGGAGTTTGAACACTTCCTTCTCCATCAGAAGCCTAACTTAAACCAGCTATAACAGTACAAGAGGCCTCCCACCAAACAGTGTTTGCTCTTGTTCTTAAGTGAAACATTTTGTCTTTCCACCAAACCCTTTTTGCTTTGATACTGTTTTGGTATGCCTCTGATAGCTAACAGTCACGGGTGTTCAGCCCCTGGAGCCCCACGCGAACTCACGAGAAAACAACTTCCTTTCTCCCATGAAGTTAATTTCAGACGCTGTGTAGCTAAATGACATAAGAAATCATCTTCATTATGGGTTAAAGTCATTATGAGAGGACTAACACAAGGATCTCTGTGTCCTTTCAGGTCTCACAGGGGCCAATACGGCAGGACTGCACCTGGGGTAGAGCGATGTTGGAATACCTGTTCTGGAACACGGCAGGACTGTGTACGAAGCAGTGGAACCGCAGCAGCCCTCAAGCCCCATGTATTTGGGATCTTAGAGGCGGCCCTTTGCCTCTGCTTTCACTGCGAGGAAAACCTTTTTTCCAGAAAGGTAATCAGTGGCAAAAGTAGTATTTTAGAGGACAGCAGCACATTAGAGGACAACCATTTGCAACTCTGATCCAGCATTTCGTTTCTTTCTCTTATTTCCTACTGATGCTGTCTTGGCAACTCTTTCTGCTCCAGGACGTATGTTTTCCTCCCTCCCACGCCACTTGTGAAGTCTCTCAACACATCTAGGAAAGAGCAGGCACTGGTCCCACCAGCTGCTGCAGGGCAGCTCTCCTGTCCTCTGTCCTGCCCGGGAGAGCCAGCGCACAAGGAATGCATCTGAGATTTCCTGCCGATTACGAAAGGTGAGTGATGGAGATGAAGGAACATTAGAAACGATTGCAGGAAACAGCTACCATTATCTTTCCTAGCTTCTCACAACAACAACAGTTACCTGGGGCACACCACACATTTTACATCATGTAGCAGCTAATTAGCAGAGACCACTGGTACAAATTTCAGTGCTCCTGACACTGACGGCAGCTGCAGTTTATGCAGAGATCAGCCCTGGCTTGTGTTCTTTCCACCCACTAGCTCTCTTCAAGACCTGGTTTGTAATTCAGGTTATATCACTTCAAAGAGTTTGACCTTCCCCTGTGTCATCCAGCTGCAACACACCAAAGCAAAGGCGATGGATTTACATTGAGATGGAAGGGAAATCAGTTCAGGGATTTGAATGTTCAAAGGAAATAGTTTTTCCTTCTTAGAAAATCATTCCCTATCTATTGCTGAGGGGTCCTACCTGGAAGCACAGACGATTAATTTCTTCTACAAAACATAAAAACAGCATTTAGAAGATGCACAAGAGATGCTTTTCACACGTTCAGCAGAATTATTCTCAGGTGAACGTATTGGGCATCTATTGCCACTGAAACCAAAAACCAGCAGTGGTAGTGCTTCAGTTTTTAACTGATTCAAACAGTGCACTAACAGAAACAGTGCTACAAATTCCCCATTTCTTCCCAATGCCTGGGAGTCATATGGTGAACAACTTGCATGAAAGTTTGAAGCAGCAACACAACCTGCAGAAAAAAGGACAATGGAGGCATCACAAGAACACCTTGTGGGAGAACAGTGAAGATGAATGCTGCAATAACACTATCTATGTCATCTTTAATAAAGAATTTCATTTAAATAAATTTTATTTTATTTTACCATTACTTTTTTCATTACATAACGCAGCACATAAATGACACACTACTACATGAGGCTTCCCACTGTCTCCTGCTGAGCTGCCAAAATCTGCGGATACCCTCCTGAATGCTATGACAGAAAAGTGAAACTTTCTTTAGTGTGCAATTCCTGCGTGCAGAAATAAGCATGTTGATGTGCATCTAATGCAGAAGCTCTCAAACTGCTGCCTGTGGGCCGGTGTGATCCACAACATGACCGCTGATCTGAAGACTCATGTCACATACAGAGCATTTCAGGGGACTGCTAAAGGTGCACAACGATTTGTACTGATGACTTACATTGGTTCAGAGTCCTAACAATTTGGGAATAACTGTTTGAGAGCTGCCACTGATCAGCTGTGAGCAAGATGCTTCACCTCTGTGTGTGCCTTTGTTTCCCTTCCAGCACCATCTGTTTTGCTTAATTAAAGCGAAAGCTCTTCACTGTAAAGACCTTCCCTTCACAGGCATTTGTGAAATGCTTTTCACAGTGCACCTCTGAATTCATTCAGGACACAGAGCTGCCAAGCCAACATTGATTACTGCTATTAACAATATCTGTTTTAACTTCTCAGCCATGATAACGCTATTACTAACAACACAGGAAACCAGAATCCTAAGAAGCAAAAAATATGAAAAACCGAAGGACTCTGTGTGCTCTTTGGGGTATTGCTCTTTCAATCAAATATGAAAAGAATCCTTGCATCCAAAAATGTATGCTGAACTATCATGACGTTCTCCAGATTGCTGTGGAGTATAGCAACCTCTGGGTGTGCAGGATACTTCAAAGCACTTTGCTTCTCAAAGCATCATTTTTCACACACTCATTTGCATGCACTTTTGCAGCCTTGTTTTTCATGGATTTTTCAAAATGCTAATTTTTGCCTACTCTGCTATAATCTACTTAGAGTTTGGGTGGGATCTTATGCAAGGGATGCAAGGGATATACAGGGCATAATATCAGGAAGAAATCAAAGGCAAAGGCTGTTGCCTAGTTTTAGCTGCAGAAATAAAGCTGTTTCAACGCAACCCTAATTACAGTTTTGTGGCGCTTTGTCGAGCCCTGTTGATAAGTTTCCCTAGTAAACAGCTCTTTATTGTTCTTTCACATTCAGTCGCCATGGCAACTAGCATTTTAAGGTTTGATCCTGAGAGATGCCAAGCACCTGCTTCTGCGGCAGTATCTATGGGAGAGGAGGATTCGAGACATCTTACAAGATCAGTCCTTTCAATGACAACAGATTTGCTAAAGAAAGGAAAAAAGAAAAGAAAAGCTTTTGTTGTGCTTATTTGGAAGGAACTGTGAAAAAAAAATCACAGGTAAAACCTGGCCCCAGTTATACCTTACAAACATGCACAGTATCAGACACTGCCTGCTCATGGGTGTAGTGCAATACAAAAAAAAAAAAAAAAAAAAAGCCCAACGAGCTTAAGGATCTAACTCCAAAGGAAATGCAAGTCAGAAACAGAGCCCCAGAGTGTCACTAACAAAACGCTGGGAAGATGAATTCCCTTTCATTCACTGCCAAATCCTTCATTGCCTTCTTCTTGTAAGAAAAAATATATTTCTCGGGAGGTCAGACCCAGGTGATAAACAGCTGAGCAAATTTTCTATTTTAGCTTCTGAATAAACCCTGAGGGACTCTCTTTTGTCTTTCCTGCTTACGTTGACCTCAAACTGTTGGTCAGAGCCTAGAGGAATCACTCAATTTAGCAAAGAGTAGCTTTTTTTTTCTGTACAGCTCCATTTCCTCTGACTTTATCTTGGTGTCTCAGTAGGAAGATAGAAGGTTTGTCTCCGCAGTTAGCAGATAGTTTGAATGTCAGCAGGTGTGAACATACCGATTGCTTCCTTATCTGATGCTGCCTGAACACGTTGGACCCGAGCAGAGAATTACTTTCATACCCTCCAGTAAACCGCCCGCCGTGTGCTCAGGCTGCCTCCTCCCACGAACCCGTTACCTGCCAACTCTGCAAAAGTCACCTCCTGTCCGACCCGCCGAGACCAGCTCTGCTGCCGTGGGCAGCGGTGTTAATCGTGGTAATGTCATCAGCTTCGGGATTTTATTTTCTCTGCTTCAAAACACAGGCCCGGGGTTGTCCTATGTAAATGCAGACACCCGTCTGAGGGACACAAGTCACCGTCATCTGCCTTAGTGTGGTAGGAGCAAGCCAGCATCTCTAAAGGGCAGTTGGCATCTCAAGTGGGGTGAACCACCCTTCTACGGGTCTTAATTTCTTTTTGCCAAGCACAGAGAAAGCATGCTATGTCTGTATTTGCAACTCAGGCATCTTAATCAGTGGCCCGGCTGATTAGAGAAATCCAGCTCCTGGTGGCCGAAGTCCTCTGTATTTGTGCTGGCTGAAGTCATCTATTTGTGCCCACACAATATTGCAAATTTAGACATTTTGTCTTCTATTAGCCCTCGAACCAAAAAAAAGTTATTCAGAACATGCTGCAGAGAAAGAAGTAGCTGATTACAAGCATACTACTTGTTCATCTCTGCAAATATGCATGAGAGAAGAAATCAGGTCTTCAGGTGACAGTTTGGGGACATTTTACTCTTGGTATTGTTATTAGTGGTTAGGTTATGGTCAAGCTCAAGCTTTTTATTACTTGGGCTTTAATAGATCTATCTCAGGACAGTAGAAGGATGGGGTTTTTTTTTTAATTTCTTCTTGCTTTCATAGCCCAGGTGTAACAACAATTGAAAGGAAAATAGAGATTAGGCAATAGCAAAATTGAAATGAAGCAATATGGGTCACATTCCTTCTGATCTGCGCCAACGAACAAGGAACATTAGAAAGTGTATCACCCTTAAAAGTGAGTACTTTCAGATAAACGAGTCATGCAGCTACCTACTAGTCTACAGGACTGTAGAAGTTTATGAAGAAACATTTACGGTTCAGGCACAGATAGCTTAGTCCTATGTACGTGAACCATGTACATAGTCCTAGAACCATGTACAAAAGAGTAGCAAAGAGTATATGATGGAATGTCTATAATCATCCAGGGTTACCATTAGGGGACTGAGTTCAAGTTGTTTGAAATATATGGAAAGACCGGTTTCATGCCCTTTGCATCAGGAGAATTTCATAGGAAATTAGCTGGCAAAAGAGTCAAATGATCTGGAATGGATTCCCATTTTTGTCACCTACCTGACAGTAAAGTCGTATGTGCCACTGTTTAAACAGTGTTTGCAAAGTGCAAGCCTGAAGGAGTCGAAATCCAGTGTTGGTGATGAAATTAGATGCAGTTTAGGGCAGGAAGGGCAGGGTGGTAATAAAAAGCCTGTGCTGTTTTACATGTCACTAGCTCGCAGGTGAGCTGCTGACGGTCAGGTTCTTCCCTCTGTGTTAAGCCCATTGAAGACTGAAGTATTCATGTATTGTGAGGTGTCAATTCAAAGACTGGAAAAGCTAGCTATACAATGCATGCAGAGCAAAATTACACATTAGACTGTTACTATTAAATACAAAATAAGACGTGACTTAAAATAACTTCTAGCTCATCTTCAGGTAAAGAAATCCATCTCGTAGCAAAGGCATGTACTCATCCTCCACAGAGGAGCATCACCTACATTATTAATACTCATACAGTAATGCAACTCTGTTAGAGAGCATGCCACCAGAGACATTAATTCAGCTGCAGCCCTGTTCTAGGAATAGAGAGGTAGGGATTCATCCATCTATACACAAGGCAGTCACCCCAGGCTCCCTCTCTATCATTGAAGAGAAATTGGCACTTCTAGGGTTCAATCCATCTTATCCTTAAGTAGACATGTAAAATAGGTGTGAGAAATGCCCCAGAAGTGCCCATTTAATTCAAACAGGAGCCTAGGAGATGCAGAAATTTATGCCATAAAGTTAGGTGAAATGATTTTTACCCTGAATGTCTAGTCAAGACTACCTACAGTTTGGAAGTAAAATTTTCCCTCTATTTTGAGTTTGTGCAGTATCTAGTAGACCTTAGCTCAAGACTTAACCCAGGACTGGTGCTTCAGCTCACTTCAGCAAAACAATACCTGGAATGCAATGCTGTTAATTTACCGGTAGATTCAGATGGACTTACGCCTCAGGGCAAAGTTATAATGAGACAATTTGGTAAACAGGTTTAGTCAGCCAGTGCTACCTCTTCACCCCCCCTGTTAAACTCCTTTCCAGACACAACTGCTCTCCTTTCTCCCTTCATGATTGCTATTAATCTGCAAACATTCTCTCTAGGAGGTTGCAGCAGCAATCTGTGTATTTACTTCTATTTAGGATATTACTTTTGCTTTGTCCAGGCCACAGCCACAGCTAAAAGAAGCCTCCAGGATTATACCCAAAGGACATAAAGAAAAATAGTTGTAATACAATGAGTATCAGATCATTTAATTGTACAAAGATCACCCTGAAGGTTCGTAGTTGTAAGAGTTGCTCAAATTCTTGTGAAGTTATTTCATGCTGCTTACACCTTTTTTTGCATGCATTTTTCCCCTGCAGCTACCTCTAGTCTTAGACAATGTAAAATCATCGTGTCAGCAGTGTGTATGCAAGCATGTGTGTGCACGTCTCTTTTTTCTCCCACTTTCTCTCTAAATATATGTTTATCTACATGCCTAGTTATATGTTTATATCTATATGTCCGTGCAGAGGCCAATTTGCTGGTTATAAAAAGTAAATGGCTGACATTTCTACTAATGTCCAATAGTTAGCAGAGCTTATTGAATCTTTTGGCAACTTTCATGATCAAACTGTAGCAGTAGATTTAGTTTTAAGAAGTACCTCATCTTTACTCTGTAAATTAATCACCAGCTGGATGTGTGAGATACTGAGTGACATCCCCCTCTTCAAGAATATTACCCAGCACTTGGAGAGGAAAAGAAAGATAAAAAGGAAAGGAGACAGAGCTGTCATGCTGCTCGGTACACCGGGGGGACCTCACACAGCAGGTTGTAATCTGAACTGTCCCATTTCATTATGCCACTGAGGCAGACCCCTGCAATGCATTAAGGTTTTAAAATCATTTAGGAAATATGAAGATACATTGTTATTAAATCATTTCATTACACTTCAAAACCAATATTCTGATGTCCATTTTTTTACGTAATAAAGATTGTCTTTCACCAGTGGGGACTGGCAAGTGAATATAGACTGAGTTTCTGGAATAATATGATTAGTATGGAAATGGAAATGGACTGTAAATAATACTCAGGATGTTCTTTTGTTCAGCCACATCAAGGAATCAAACAAAAGCTTGCTAAGACTGACTTCCATGGTGTGCTGAAAATAGGCAAAAGTATTTCCATAGAGGATTTTGCCATACACTTGATCAGCTTAAAGTTGTTCCTACAGAAGATTTATTGATAATATACTTTCAGTTTATCTGGTTACTTTTTGTTGAATTAAAGTGAAAATCTTGGAGACACACTTACACATGGAAATTATGGTTATCAGATAAACATCTAATTGGTGTAGTGTCACACAGTGTTTACTCTGCAGAAGAAGTATATATATGGCAAAACCAGTGTAAGTCACATCTGTGTTCATACAACACTGCAAAAGCACAAGCAAATCTTAATTCAGAATTCTTAATTAAAAAATCTACCTATGGAAATTTCTTTTTTTATTTCAGAAAGAAAAAATGAAAAATAAAAAGAAAGCTTGTCTTATTTTGTCTTGAAATTGTGATTTATTACTTTATAGTTATTAAAAAAACAACATTTAGCCCAGTAATGGATGACTAATAAGAAGGTTTTTTGTAAGATCTATTTACTTTTATAGCAAAAAGTACACCATGTTGATGTTAATTAGATTTAATTCTCTGCAGTGCATACATTTTTCTTAAACTACATATGGGAGCCTTCTTCAATTCCTTATCGTTGAGCACACTTCATTTATCTACATTTATTTTTTATGAATTAGATATAAACTGAAAATGTCTCTAGGTGTGAAGAATGTCAGGAGACTCAAGATATACTATTTAAAGATTGATGAAAAATATAGAAGTGTCGTTGGAACTTCATTCATGTTTGCACCAAGAAACTTTGAAGACATGTTAGTGGAAAAAGGAAAGTCTTTAAGGACTTATGTACTCCCATCACCTCATGTTTTCAAGATACTGTACAACATAAAAGATCTGCATTTAGACCACCTCATGACTAGATGTATTTTGAATTCCAAACTCCTGGAACTTTGTCAGTGTTTTCCTCCATCAAAAGTGGTTTAGAAGAATTGGAACCGGGGCTGCTATGGGGGAGCCACATGTGTGATAAATTCCTATGAATTACACAGTCATTTTTATTTAGTAACAAAGAAACAGACTTTCAAGGACTTAAATTTCAATAAGAATAGAGAAGCTAGCTTTTTCCTTAAAAAAAAAAAAAAAAGCCTCCAAGTTCATCTTCCTATTCTCTTCTGTGTACACCAGATATTATTTCCAACATTCAACTGTACTCATTAAGGTTTTCCTTACTTGGCCTGACATGTCTCTGAGACAATCTCTGATGTAACTTTCTGGAAGCTAAATTTCGTGGCT
Organism: Buteo buteo; assembly: GCF_964188355.1. NCBI lineage: Eukaryota > Metazoa > Chordata > Aves > Accipitriformes > Accipitridae > Buteo > Buteo buteo. The sequence continues at coordinate 13,073,030 of NC_134187.1, read as the reverse complement.
GTTATGGATGTGTCAACACTGAATGAGTCATGCACTGCCAGGAGTCTTTTCAAGGCTAAAGTCTTCATGTTGACTGTCTATCCTTCAGGGATAGCTTACTCTTTTAACTGTTTTCAACCACTATCCTAAATTGTAAATTTAAAAAATAGTAATATTTTTTCATTTCTTTTCTTCACATAAAACTTCAAGGAGGAAAGAAAGAAAAATAAGTATATTGGGAAAGAGAAAGGAGATTAAAAAAAAGGAAAAATTTGAAAGAAACAAAATGAACAAAGGCATAAAGAAACTCTGAGAAAACAGAATTTTTAAAGGATTTGGGTTTATTATTTTTGTTTTACAGGAGTGAGAAAGTCAAGAAGCATTTCATTATTTCTATTGAGCAAAAAGTTTTGTAAAACACTATTTTTCAGTTAGTTGCAGTAATTAGGGGGTGCTGTTACTGGAGGAAAAGTGCAAGTCCCAGAATATACATAAATCTTATTTTATCAGTAATGACATTTCAGTTAGGAACTGTGATTTCCAAGCGAAACCAAAATGAATGAAAAGAGTACTATTTTTTCCAAAACTTGCATGGCTACAGCTGTATTGCTATTGAAGTACCTCACATTGCAGTTGATTTTTATTCCTCCCACATGGAATATACATGGTTTAAATAAACTAATGTCACTACAGTTGGATTTGCTTTTGGTGGTAGAGGACTATATTTTGTATCAATTTACCTAGCTCAGTTCATATTTTTTTTGTGCAGACAAAGGTTAGGAGTATGTGGAGAAAAATACAAACAGAAAAGTAACTAAAAATCCCAACATCAACTCAAAAAAAAAAAAATTTACCTGGGAATTTGGAGGCGAGAGGGGCGAAATTAAAAGCACTTTCATTTGATGGCATTGGTTTTGCAGTCTGTAAGGGTGCATGGACTTAGATACTGTGGTTTGGAAACTAATACCTGGATACAACAAAGATTTTCTCTTGGAGACTAGTAAACTGCTAGATAAATAATTTTCACCTAAATATTTGTTGATTATTAAGATAGTGACCTTATACTGTAGAATCTCTTCTCAAGGTATTAATTATGAGATCTTCATGTCTGATAAAGGTCTTGTGTCTCCCAGTTCTTTGGCTTTACCTCTGCAGTGGTCTTTGGTCTTTGTTATACCTTAGCTGTTTTGTATGGAAGGAAACTTTGACATTAACTACTCTTCAGTGGATGTTTCTCTCTCTCCTTTGACCACAGAGGACTTAAGGCAAGGTGAGGTAAATCCAGTCCCTTGTGCAATTAAACAGAAGACATTCCTTCGTCTATTTTTCCATTTTTCTCATTCCATTGTAATATCACTGCAAACAATTGCTATATTACAATCAGTTGTGCAGCTGTTCTGTGTGAAATGGGTATTAAAATAAATGATACATGTACTTTCTAAACTCTTTCAGAACAAAAGCTGTTGCTGAAAGATGGAGAGATCCAGTCCTGACAGTAGGAACCATTAAAAAATAAGAAGTAAAGCTAGATATTATGCACAAGAAAAAATATCCTGCATCTAAAAAGCTTTTTGACCAAAAGAAGGAACAAAGCATCTTCCATGCTAAAATCTTCAAAGGGATTTTAATTTTTTTTCCTTGCTGATGAGGTAAATAGGGGCAGAACAATTTATGGTAGTTTTTTTAGACTCTGCCAGAGATTTGAGCTTAGCAAGTCAAACAACATCAGACATCAAACATAGTCATCATTCCTCATCGAAGACCTCTGAGTCCTGGAGCTCTGTTACCAATCGGTACTTAAACAACTGACAAAATATCCCAGAGGAAGCCACTGTCACACCCCTCCTGCCAGCCAAAAACTAATGGTGGTGAAGACTTTATTTGTTTCAGCAGGCTGAAATGGCAACGTGGAAGATTCATAGCGTACTAGAAGTCCCATACTCTTTGCTGTTGACTATACACAAGAGCACTCCAAAAGGAAGTCAGCCACATGACACTGTGTAATAGAGTTTTCAGCTTTGTCTGATTGCATTACAAACACCACACATATTGAAACACTCTGGCAGCTTCCTAGTGCTCACAGTGAGGAACCTGAACCTTTTGACCTCAAACATCTTATTAAAGCCTATGCCGGACTGTGTCTCCGTGAGGGAAAAAACAAGAAACTACTGGACTTATTCTCCTCTATAATTCATTCAAGTAAGCCCTTGCTGAGTGGAGGACCTTGGCTTTGATGTTAAAGTCTCCTAATTGGAAGGAAGTGAAGTGTTAGCCTGTCAGGCTATTAGTCTCTCATCAAATACTTTAAGAGGTATCAGAACACTGAAGTTCTCACACTAGTGCAAAGAGAGCATGGAGTGGCCTGTTTTTTGTTAAAATGTTTAAACTTTGCATCTGTCGAACAACCTCCCCCAGAATTTAATATACATGGAGTTGTTCCTTGATATTTCTTTCCTTTTATCTCCACCTTTTCCTTCTCAGAGCCTCCATCTTTCTATTGCCTATAGCACATCAGCTCCTATTAGTAGGAATGTGGGGGATAACTGGCTTAAACTATAAAATCCCAGGCTTCGTATTACAGCCCTGATTCAAACCCAGCTATTGCATGCCTAGTGTGCTCTATCTCTCTGCTGTTTGGTTGTGGAACACCTACTTCTGTGGTGGTTTTCCTCCCTGGAAAGTCACCTCTCAGACGGGTGTCCTTACAATAAGTAACATTAAAACCCAGCCATTTCTGGAGGATGACTCAGTTCTAAAGCCTCAGCCCAGGTCCAGGTTTTGTTATTTGCTTAATTTATAGTACTTCCTTACATTAAATTAACTTAAATCTAAAAATGAGTTGCTGCTCTCTTAATTACTGGTGCTTTCCTACATTACAGATTGGGTGCCTAAAGAGAAGGATGGGGTGTTTCTTTCTTGGGCACATCCAACTAGTCCGAGGTGAGAGTTGAATGGAGTCTCACAGGGATGTGACTAAACTCCTTCCAGGATCAGGCAAAGCTGAATTCCGTGTAATTTCTGTTATTCAGGTTGGCAATAGCATCCCAAATGCCACAGTGAAGAAAATCTGTGGAACAGTATAAAATAACCACCTGAAAGGAAATTTCTAAATTGCTAGTGCACGTTCTTTGGAATTATGAAGATAGTTATATAGTCGCTTCTGCTCTGTTTCTTAGTTTACAACATGAGCCTAAAGAAATGCCGTACAATCAGTGTAAATGTTTCTGTTCAACAAAGTTTTTTCCATTTTGAATTGCCTAGTGGCAAGCTTATGCAAACAAATTAGCTGTGGCATTTCATGCATATCTTCCATAATGCTAAGCATTCCCTTTGTTTTGCAAGATGATGTCCATATGAAAGCAAATCTAATGCATCTGGGCCCTTACTATTCATGTCTCTTCCCTGGCTGAATATGACCCTGTTCATGCACAAGTATCCCTTTTTCATGCAAGTATTTGATTGCTAGTCAGATCTCTCAGTTTACTTCATGCTTGGTTCTGGCAGCACTTTCATCTGCTTTTGGATGGGTCATGAGTTTTGTCTATTGCAACAACTTCTTTAAATTTCCCTCTACTGATCCTTTTTAGTGATCTCATCAACATAATGACCTTTTGTAAGTCATTCCCATCTCTGAATGTCCAGTCTTTTATCATTAAATATTGTAAATATTTCCCACTCCGTAATTATTTTGATGCTTCTTTTTTTAATCGGAAAAAATCTTTTTCTTTTGATAGCTTAAGCAATCAGGCCCAATAATTTTTTTCTTTCAGTTTAGTAAGGTTGCTCACTATTTATATATCCAGGCTCCAAAGATATCCATGGCACTTTATCAAATATGTGTGCTTCTGGGACGAAGGTCAGTTACCTGTCTGAGGTCATTAAAAAAAATCCTCTCAACAATCCTCTTCCACCCAGTCCAGCTGTCCACAAGTCTGGGTGCAAGAGCTAGTGACTACACACTTTTTGCATTATTCTGAATGAGAATCACAGTTTAATTTGGTTTACTGTCATTATTTTTGTTGTCTCTTGACATCAGATATTGATATGGTTTGGACTGTTCACAGAATAGGAGCACAGAAAATCAAAACATTGTTTTATTCCTACAGCTACTTTTTCAAACACATTTGGTTTGTCTTTCAGTAAGCAACAAGAAGCATTTACAAGTCACTGCCTGTGGTATTTCAAAAGTGGAGAACATATACCAAGTTCTCAGCTGTGCTCAAATACCACTCATATCTCTATATAGGCATTATACCTCCTATGTTTGTGTCATTAGCAAATGTCACTAAAGTAACATAGGTCACCGTGGAAAATATTAAACAAGGTTTCAGAGTGATCCACAGAGAACTTCACAAATAATCTTTCTCTGATAATCATTCCCCTTTCAGGACACCTCTATCATGAGCTATCTTTTTGGCTAATTCCTTCTGCACTTTGTGTACCTTATGTACCATCTTCTTCAGTCCAGCTCATAATTATCATATTTTTCAATACTGAATGCCTTAGTGAAGTCCAGACATCTTAAACCTAGACACTTACATCAAAAAACTACTCTCTTATCAGAAAACCAAAATAGACTAGTGATGTGGCTATGGAAAATTGAGGTGAAATTTTATTCCATTTTACATTTATATCCACTTATTTTTGCCTCTTTCGAAACTTACTCTTGGGCCAAAATCTTAGCTGGCACATGCCAGTATAAGTCTGTAATACTTCTTCTGAGGAGTGATTATTAATGACTAAATACTAGGTAAAGAAATAGATTATAATTTCCCTGCACTGTCCTGAATTGTCCATTACTGCGTTCCAGCTTGGGCTTCCTTGCCTTTGATTTTCCCCAGCCTGCCACACTGCCAAGTAACCACCATGTTTGTGTATATCATTTACAGAAACTATGGCTTTATAATCTCTGGAGTACATAATCCTTAGCACAAGCTACTTCATCTGGATATGTGCTGACTTAGAGAAGCTGAGAACCAATCCCTTGTGTTCAGATTTACTGCCCATCTGGAAGACACTGAAACTAGAGCTTATATAGGACTGCGTCGTAACTTAAGCCACATTAAAGAAGAAATCAGAACAGGCATATATGGAATTCCTTTCAAGCTATCTTTGCTATTAAACTGAAAACAGTTCTAATTTCCAAAATGAAGATACATCTCAGATATACCTCTGAAGCCAATTCTGAGAAGGTCGGTGAACAGGCTAAGAGTTACATCAGTTCCTTAGTCACTGGGAGCATGTCTTCCCTGCAACCAGAAAGTATGAGTGTGGTCACGCATGATTGGGATACCTATGCTGGTTTAATCTCAGCTATCTGGGTAAAAATCACACTATGAGAGCCTGAATTCAGGACGATTTCAGCAGACTTTGCAGTCTCATGCAACCCAGTACGGCTGTATGCTGGAGGCAATATGCTCCAGGTTGTACCTCTGCGGTCTGGGCTCTGCATTACTGACGCTGAGGATGAAAGCCAGCGGCAATCCCACCTCTCACTGCAGCATCTGGCACGCATACAGCCTGGTCAGCACTGCAAGTGGTGAGACGCACACAACGAGGACCGAGCCTTCTGAAAAGCTGCCTGTGACACTCAAGCATGACCCTCCTGAGAAGAAAGAGCTGTTACAAAGCCTTCTACCTTGGCTTCCTTCGTGTTTAATTTTGTAGGATAGTAGTAAACACAGCTTGTGAAATTGCCAAACCTTCATCCAGAAAAAAGGGCCACACAGCTTTTGAAAGAAAATGTTACCAGAAAGTAATAAGGAGAAAACAATTTTGTCTGAAATTTCCCAGAAATAGTCAGCCTGAGGAGGAAACCCAGCATGGAGCATTATACAAAGGATTAGTTTGGAAAGTATGTGCGGTCTGATAATAGCTTCTTGTAGTGAAGAGTTCGACAACTGTAGTAAAGGAAGTGCCATCAGTTCTGCCTATAATTTACTATTAATAAAAATTAAAAAGCAAGACTTTCAATTGGATTAGCTGCACAGTATATAAAAAAAAATACATTCCATAACTATAATCTTTATGACTCTTAGAGAAGGTTGTATGCTACTGCCAAAATCTGCCTTTCTTTCCGGCTGCTGCTGCAGTCATGCTAGTGATGTCTGAGTGCAGAATATGGCCAATATTTGCTTGAATCTTGAGATTTTGATAGTGCATGAAAAATTGCTAATATGCTAGTCTGGAAAACTTTGTCCTGAAGGTCACTGGTCCTTGGCTGTATCATTCAGATTCCTAAAATCATCTATTGACTTAATATCTACTCTGTTAAATAGAATTCACCCCATTAAACAGAATCAATTTCTCTGCATCCAATGTAAAGGATTCCTGTAAAGTTTCCCATCACTCTAGACATCTACTTGAAAGCAGAAAGCTGCTGCTGTGAGATGTCACTTCCTACATGCTTTCTTCTAGGACAGCTATGACTGGCTTTCTAAGGAATAATGTTTTGTTTAGCTAATGAATAAAGCTTGCTCTAGATAGATTGCTATTGTATTTTATACAACAGGGTAATTGACCATTTATTCAATGGATCACCTGAAAATGCTTGACCATAATAATAATATTTGGAGTAAACACGAAAGAATTTTAAATGCTATAGTCTAACAAATATATTACTTCATCAGAAGGGTAATTTTTGGTCTTGGCTTATACATGTCATGCCGATCCAAATGCTTTCTTAGCATTAAGTTGGCAGTGCTTCATATTTGAAAATGCTGGGAAGACATTAACTTCTATCAGTTTTCTTATAATAATATTTTATCCTGGTCTATGGTGTCAAGTTTGTCATATTATATACTAGTATAAATGCCAATCAGAAGACGTGGAGTGCCCTTTTTGAAGCTTAATGCAGTTTGTTGTATTTAAATTATGACTGTATTGAATGCTCTTGTGGCCATGGTTACAGTCCTATCACCATGTTTTCAGAAACACTGGGGTTTTATCTCAAATAAGATTTTGTAGTAGCATTCTGTGGCACTGCAATGAATGAAAAAAGTAAAACCTGATGCATATGTATAGTAAGCCATAAGAAAATAATAATTTACAACACAGAGATGGAATGGAATGGAATGGAATGGAAGAGAAAAGAGAAGAGAGGAGAATAGAGGAGGAGAAGAGAAGAGAAGAGAAGAGAAGAGAAGAGAAGAGAAGAGAAGAGAAGAGAAGAGAAAAGAAGAGAATGTTTCAGTTGGAAGGGACCTACTACAATCATCTAGTCCAACTGCCTCATGAATTCAGGGCTGACCAAAAGTTAAAGCATATCACCAAGGGCATTGCTTAAATGCCTTTTAAACACTGACAGTCTTGGGGCACCAGCCACCTCTGTAGGAAGCCTGTTCCAGTGTTTGACCACCCTCTCAGTAAAGAAATGTTTCCTGATGTCCAGTCTAAACCCTCCCTGGTACAGCTGTGAACCATTTCTATGCATCCTATCACTGGGTACCAGGGAGGAGAGCTCAGCACCCCCCTCTCCATGTCCCCTCCTCAGGAAACTGGAGAGAGCAATGAGGTCGCCCTGTTCTCCAAACTAGACCACCCCAGAGTCCCTAGCCGCTCCTCATAGGACATGCCTTCCAGCCCTTTCACCAGCTTTGTTGCCCTCCTCTGGATGGATTCAAGGACCTTCACATCCTTCTTAAATTGTGGGGCCCAGAGCTACACACAGTACTCGAGGTGAGGCTGCACCAACGCTGAATACAGTGGGATAATCCCCTCTTTTGACCGGCTGGTCATGCTGTGTTTGATGCACCCCGGGATGAGGTTTGCCCTCTTGGCTGCCAGGGCACACTGCGGGCTCATATTGAACCTGCTGTCGACCAGCACCCCCAGATCCCTATCTACCTTTGCACTCTCTCCCATACATAGCATAGGAAATGCTGCAAACGCCTCTGTCAGTTTAACCCCTGTGGCAGTAAATACCTGCTGACACCTTTGTGTCCCACTCTCAGAGCTGGAAAATGATTTCCACATTTCTGCTCACACAGAAGTTGGTCAAAGGCACTAATATCCAACAAAACTCAGAATTTGGCCTTGTGTGTTTTTTCTTAGTACTTCAGAAACAAAATGCCACATTTTAACCTCAGATATATAGCTTATCTCTTTAGATAGTATAAATGAGTATAACTCTACCAGTTTCATGAAATTATGATGTACCCTCACTGAGAATCTTGCCTTGGGATTCCAGTAAAATCAGTGGGAACGCCTGTGTTCAAGGACAGATTTTAATGACTGTTTCATAAGTGCTGACAGAAAAATGGATATCTTTTGTTCAAGTCATCTGAGGGATGAGCAAGCCAAAATGCTTTCCTTCCAGCTCAGTTTAGGAAGTGAAATGAGAACATAATCAATCCAGCTTGGCAGTTTAAAGGCAGTGACAGTCGTGGTCAGTGGCTTTGTTTCCAGCCTCCTTCTAAATCTGCCAGACCCCACGTGTGGGCTACCTGCTGGCATTAACATGTGACACCGACCCGGACCGTGGGATGCACACATCGGATCATGCAGGAGATGTAAAGTACTATGAGAGTTCTCTCTCCATTACTATTAATAGCTTTTACAATTCTTACTGTCAGAACAGCTCTGATAAAAAGTGGAATAAACCAGGCAGAACAATGAAAGCAAACACAAAAAAGCCATACTTGACTTTCATTCACTAGCCTTCCCCCACTGCCCTTCAAGGACATTACTCTAAACTACTTGACCCTGTGAATTAATCAGCTTAGCTACACACCATACCACAGTCTGGAGACTATTTAATCTTGCTTTGGTAACATGTTAGAACTGTTACAATTTTCCTGTATTCTGTTACTCATTTACTTACTTGTTAATAATACATTATACTCCAGATGTTAGGAATGCGACTAGCTTACAGAAGTTTCTAATAAGCATTGTTTTCTGTACTGCTCCTTTCAGTAATTATGAGCATGGTATAAAGAATTGTACATAACTTTGTAGTTATGACAAACCTTAGGTAGCCAACTCACTGGATAGGTAAATCTGAAGTTTAGCTGTGGTCCAGGCCCCTAGCTGGTTTGAATGGAGATAACACTGAAACAATTCCATCTCAAATCCGTGGAATAATCTGTCTCCAGGCATGTGGATTGCTGCCAAAACACAATTTCGGTCAGCAAAGTCAACACTTATTGTCCAGTGATCTCAAAGAGAGTGGATTTTTAAAATATTTTTTCATAAGTTTTCTCAAAATTGCCTCAGCAAAGGAATGTTTAGTGGCCACTCCAAGAACTGTTATAAAAGAATGTTTCAACAATAATGAAAATAATAAAGGGCTCATGTTCAACACTTTTGAGGAAGTGCATTTCTACATGTTTAAAACTTTTTCTTACAGAGTCATGGCATGATGACAGAGCATACTCTTAAGACAGTATCTACAGTGTTGTTACACAATCTTCCAAAAATTTAAGAAAGTTCCAATGTTGGGCATTTGATTGTTTGGTTGTTTCTTTGCTTCCCGTGTAAAGATCCTGTAGAGAAAGTATGGTGTCAACACCAGAAGTGCTTGTGATAGATTTGATTGGAGTTGCTCCCAGGCAGTATTGTACTTTGGAAATCTGGCTGGATTTGGGCTGTAATAGTTGCTTAGTAATTCTCCACCTATCTGTTCCATGTATACATGCGATTCAATGAAGCTATGCTCAGAAACTACCCAGACCAAAACTGTGCTCTGCTGAGAACCTTCTTCAGGAAGGAAATCTCAAAGGCGCAGGAGCAGGCTGTCCCCATGTGCTGGAAGACGAGCTGGTGGGGAAGAAGACCGGCCTGGCTGAACAGAGAGCTTTGGCTGGAACTCAGGAAAAAAGGAGAGTTTATGGCCTTCGGAAGGATGACGGGATGACTCAGGAGGACTCCAAGGATGTTGTGAGGTTATGCGTGGAGAAAATTAGAAGGGTCAAAGCCCAGCTAGAACTTCATCTGGCCACTGCCATAAGAGACAATGAAAACTGTTTCTATAAATACCTTAGCAACAAAAGGAGGGCTAAGGAGAATCTCCATCCTTTATTGGATGCGGGGGGAAAAACATGGTGACAAAGGATGAGGAAAAAGCTGAGGTACTTAATGCCTTCTTTGCCTCAGTCTTTAATGTTAAGACCAGTTGTTCTCCGGGTACCCACCACCCTGAGCTGGAAAACAAGGATGGGGAGCAGAATGAAGCCCCCATAATCTGAGGGCAAATGGTTAGTGACCTGCTACACCACTTAGACACACACACGTCTATGGGGCCGGATGGGATCCACCCAAGGGTACTGAGGGAGCTGTGGGAGTGCTCACCGAGCCACTTTCAATCATTTATCAGCAGTCCTGGCTAACCGGGGAGGTCCCACTTGACTGGAAGTTAGCAAATGTGATGTTCATCTATGAGAAGGGCCAGAAGAAGGATCTGGTAAACTACAGACCTGTCAGTCTGACTTTGGTCCTGGGGAAGGTCATGGAGCAGATCATCCTGAGTGCCTTCATGAGGCACGTAGAGGACAACCAGGTGATCAGGCCCAGTCAGCATGGGTTTATGAAAGGCAAGTCCTGCTTGACTAACCTGATCTCCTTCTATGACAAGGTGACCCACTTAGTGGATGAGGGAAAGGCTGTGGATGTTGTCTACCTAGACTTTAGTAAAGCCTTTGACACCATTTCCCACAGCATTCTCCTGGAGAAACTGGCTGCTCATGGCTTGGATGGGTGCACTCTTTGCTGGGTAAAACCTGACTGGATGGCTGGGCCCGAAGAGTTGTGGTGAATGGAGTTAAATCCAGTTGGCAGCTGGTCACAAGTGGTGCTCCCCAGGGCTCAGTATTGAGGCCAGTTCTGTTTAATATCTTTATCAATGATCTGGATGAGGGGATCAAGTGCACCCTCAGTAAATTTGCAGACAACACCAAGTTGGGAGGGAGGGTTGATCTGCTTCAGGGCAGGAAGGCTCTACAGGGGGATCTGGATAGGCTGGATCGATGGGCAGAGGCCAGTTGTGGGACATACAACCAGGCTAAGTGATGGGTCCTCCACCTGAGTCACAACAACCCCATGCAACACTACACACATGGGGAAGAGTGGCTGGAAAGCTGCCTGGATGAAAAGGACAAAGGACCTGGGGTTGTTGGTCGACAGCCAGCTGAATATGAGCCAGCAGTGTGCCCAGGTGGCCAAGAAGGCCAATGGCATCCTGGCTTGTATCAGAAATAGTGTCGCCAGCAGGACTAGGGCAGTGATCGTCCCCCTGTACTTGGCACTGGTGAGGCCGCACCTTGAATACTCCATTCAGTTTTGGGCCCCTCACTACAGGAAAGACATTGAGGGGCTGGAGCGTGTCCAGAGAAGGGCAACGAAGCTGGTGAAGGGTCCAGAGCACAAGTCCTGTGAGGAGCAGCTGGGGGAACTGGGGTTGTTTAGTCTGGAGAAAAGGAGGCTGAGGGGAGACCTGATCGCTCTCTACAACTACCTGAAAGGAGGTTGTAGTGAGGTGGGGGTCGGTCTCTTCTCCCAAGTAACAAGTGATCAAGTGATAGGACAAGAGGAAATGGCCTCAAGTTGCACCAGAGGAGGTTTAGATTAGATATTAGGAAAAATTTCTTCACCAAAAGGGTTGTCAAGCATTGGAACAGGCTGCCCAGGGAAGTGGTTGAGTCTTTAAATACCTGGAGGTATTTCAAACACGTGTAGGTGTGGCACCTAGGGACAGGGTTTAGTGATGGGCTTGGTAGTATTAGGTTAACGGTTGGACTAGATGATGTTGAAAGTCTTTTCCAACCTGAACAATTGTATGATTTTATGAGAAGTCAACCTCAAAGTGCCAAAGTACCTACTTTACTCGGCAGAAAGGCAGTACTGATCTTAGAAGAGGCAATGATTGGGCACCAGTACCTGACCATCAGATTGGTAAAAAGCAGAAATAAATGCAATTAAAGTCAATGGAATTATACTAGTAGGTAATACATTTCAGAAGAGAATCAAATCTTGACTGTAGATATATCTGGAGAGACAGGTATGTGTTGTATATAGTTTTACCAGTATAATTCTGCTTTCTCTCTTGCTTCTCTGTCAAGTATATCCTTGGCATCTGGCTCCAGTTTTACAATAGACAATCCACTGTTTCTTCCTCCCTGGTTTGTGTGTCTCTAGCTACGTGACCCCATTTCAGTGAGCTGAAAGAAATGTAGATCAGTTCATAGGCTATAGCAGAATTGATATTTCTCATCCATAGTTCCCTTGCAATTTAACATATAAACATCCTCTCAAGACAGTTTCCCAGGAGAGAGGGTGGGAGGGTGAAGCCATGTAAAGTGCTTACTGCATCTGAGAGAAACACATCTGGTGAGGCCATAGAGTGCATTAGCTCACCAAGGTGATGAAGTGAAGTTTGAAATGACATTTAAGTGCCATGAGGGACGGCTGCAAAGGAGAGCTACTGACTGGGTAAGGCTTTTTCTTTCAACAGACTGAAAAGGTTTTGTTATTCTTGCTAACGTGCTGCTACCCCAATGGGAGAAGGTTTATTAATATCTAAGAAAAAAAAAAGATGGATCCTCTGTTTTAACACTTTTCACTGTAGCTATAAGATGCAAATGTACTCATGTCTTCAAGGTGGTGCTGGGTTTGCCTGGTGGAAACATGTCACAACCACAACCCTGATGCCTCAATGGAAGCAAATCACACCCTTGATTCTGCCCTGTTTAGAGAAACACTGAACTGTAATAATATGAATAGTCCCATTGTCAAAAGGAGAACTCTGACACATTTCCTCTCTTTGGCTTGTATTTTCCTTTTTAAAAGAGTTTTTTATTCATATATTTTACAATATAAGAAAAAAGAAATAAGAAATAATAAGACATACAACAAAATCAGTATTTTCTTTATATAAAAAGAATGATACTTGTCCCATTTGCAAAGTGTTTTGAGACAGACCAAAAAGAACAAAAGCTACACAATATCCACATACACTATTTAAAGGACAAGTAATAATCATATTAAGCATTTCTGTAGGTTTGGCAGAATCAAGTACTGAGTACCTTCCCCTGACTTACGCTTGCCCAGTGACAGTTGATAAGAGAAGGAGAGAAACTGGGTTAATTCTTTCAATCCTTTCTTCATTAGTCCATGACTCCATGACAGCTTAGATTAGCCTAATATGTGGTCCCATTGGAGTTCATATAATTTGCTACGTTGCTTAATTCGGTGAAGAAATGTTTTACATGCATCACATAGAAATGTTTCTGTCTACAGAGCTGACTGCATTACAAATTCAGTGATCTGAACCTTAAGAGATGCCATAGTGTGCTACACTTTTAAATAATTTACAGTTTAGAACATTTGCTGCTGACACACAAAATAGACACAGAAACCTACTAAGGACCTTTTTCCCCTTCTACAGTATGTTTTGAAGTACTGATTAATTTGCAAAGACCTAATATGTTATCACTTTTTAAAGGTTATTGTATTCTTTTGGAAATCCACACTGAGTGATATCTTGGTTCTCTGAAATGAATGCCAAAAATCAGACCAATTTCACAAGTCCAGGATTTTGTTATGGTTTTATATAAGTAATTGCATATTAATGCAATTAGTATAAATGTGTTAGGTGTTCTATATAGAACTCAAACTGGTGTAGTACCAACTTCAGAACTATTTTTAACAAATATTGCAGGGATACCTTCACTACACTTGTGCTTTCCAATAACATTTACTTTGTATTGTCAAGTAAAATTCAGCATCAACTCTGCAGCATCACCAGTTATGTGTCTAGCTTGCCTAAAATGAGTAAAAGCAATTTTATAGCAAACACTAAAGATACAAACAGTGCAGTGACTTCTCCTGGGAGGATATACTGAAATGAATTTGCAAAATAAATTATGAGAATTAGTGATATTGAAATAAACAGCAAACCCTGTATTTATACAAATCCTCATAGTATGGATATGTATACTTCTCTCCTAGAACAGAATTCCTAGCAACTCATCTTTGAAAATTTCAGAGTGAGAGTTTTCTTAGGAATAGTGTTTCCATATATAGTATTGAACTTAAAAATGGAAGTGGAATTCCTACAAATAGACCCCTTGGACAGGTCTGTACATTGAGTTATGCAGTTCTGCCATTACTGTGCAATCAAGCCCTTAGCAAGGGCTTTGGTACTTGGCCCTTTATAATTTATTTAATGTCCCTACTCTCAATAGGGCTATAAAGGTAATTGTTTAGGAGCATCTCAAGTTGAAATCAAATCTTTTCAGTTTCCCAGAAAAATATTAATTTGTGGCACGTCAAGAAAAATATTCCTGTAGAGTTGGAAAATGTGCTCATTCTTGTAAATATCTTTATAAGATGGGCTACCTAATGTTTTTGAGGTGAGAAGCAATTGTCACAAGAAAATCTGACACTCACTTTGAACACAAAAAAATCTACAAATCTACAAAATCTACAAAAAATTAAAGTCACCCAGAGAGTGTCAGAAAATATTAGATTCAAAGGTAAGGGTGAGCCTGTACAAGTGGAGGAACATTTTCATTGTGGCAAAACACTGTTCCAACTCAACAGCAATTTATATCATTGTGTTATGTGCTACTGCTGTTTATCAGTAGGACCATGCAGGTAGAAAAGATGCCAGGCAAGTGGAAAAGCTGAAGGCTGAATTGATTGAGAACTGCTAAGAGAAGGGAATAAATGCTGCATGTTGATGACAACAGTTGTTGAGATAGCTCTGATAATTAACTTAATTTTACATGAAGAAAACCCCAAAGTGCAACTTGACGATGCAGCGATGTATGTTTGCATAGCTGTGTATTTTGGAAGCCATGGGTGAATCTAAGGATTTGAACGAAGACCTTTAACTAGAAATTAATTCTAATATTGTACTTAAAAGAAAACAAACCGATTGCTGAACAGACAATCAGGAAAGGATCATGGGATCATGCAGGCTGGAATGGACCTCCAGAGGCAGCTGGTCCAATCTCCTGCTCACAGCAGCAGCAGCTATGGAGTCAGACCAGGTTGTGCAGGGTGTGAAAACCTCCAAGGAAAGAGCCTGCACAGCCTCTCTGCGCAGCCTGCTCCACTGCTTCACCATCCTCCAGGGAATTATATTCTTGCTGAAAATATTGGTTTATTAAACTGATGCTGTGTTACTGAGGCAGCAGTCACCTGTTTCATGGGTGAATACCAGATCCATGAGTGTAGAAACAGGGCTGGAGAAGTTCTCAGTTGTTTTCAGAACAGAGACGATGTAATATGGCACAAGAAGAAATCAATTTTTTTGGATAGGGGGAAGGGAAGAGCATTACAAATCCATGGATGAAATCAGATGATAAACTTAAACTGAAAAGAAATGGTAGTAACCATTTAAAAAGCTTCAATTCTTTTGAGGAAACTGCTTGGCCTAATTTCAGGCAGTACAATCCATTAGAAATCCTCAGAGATAGGGAGCGCCAAGCCAACCACTTCAGGAAGATATTTAAACAAGGCCCTGTGCCAGTAAGTGACTCAGTAAGCCACAGGTTTTACGTGGGGTTTTTTTTCCTCTCAAAATGTTAAGTCACAGACAAAGTGCAGAAAGCTGTAGCAGAGATGGAAGGAACTGGGAAATATCTTCATTACAGCTGAGTGAGGATTTTTTCTGTGAGAAAATCTTACACTTTTCTGCAAAATTTAACGCTTTAATTTTGTCCTAAGGAAGTTGAAGCAAAAACTTTTATATCGAATGATATCATAATGTGGTTTGGTTTTGTTTTCCGGGTTGTTTTTTTTTATGTGGCAGAGATCAAGACTTTCAATTCCAGTTCAGCTTTGCTCCCTGCACCTCCTGTGGCACTCCATGAGAGCTGTGACGGCTGACAGAGCCAGGGTCCCCACCTTACCTGCATTTCCCACACTGGTCACCTAGGTGATCAGTTCAAGGACATACAAGTCAGATAGGCAGAAGCACAAAAGACCAGGATAGGGGTTTAACTGTACATCTACCCTTTCTCCTCACAAGCACTGCCGAGCAGGGTAGACCTACTTTAGGCACCCACTGCGCGACAGATGGAGGTTTGTGATGCTCTAAGCCACTGTTCCTCCTCTGCATTGCACCTGAGACACAATAAAGATACCCAAAAGACACATAAGTGTGGCAAAAACTGTCCATGTCTGTTCAACCGACCTGTTTCCTCCACTGTAGCTTCCTTTACAGTTGTGGGCTTCATTTTGTCATGTTTGTACTGTAAAGGAGAGATTCAGTGGAAGATGCTAGAGGTCTGTCTGTAGCAAGCAGTTGCGAGATCACAGCCAGGCAGAGAAGAGGGTGAGCTGATGACACCTTTATCAGTAGATGCCACAGACTTCATGCTCGTGAGGCCCAAAGTCCTTTGGGTGAAGAGTAGAGGTCAGATGGTACTGTCAGTATGATCTGGAGATCTGCCTGTGTCCAACCTGCTGAGGGGGCTGCTGGAAATTAATGCAACCTGCAGTCCGGTGTAAGAAGGAAGCACAGATTTTCTGTGAAAGCTTTCTGCCAAGCACTGATGTCTCTGGGTTAATTAGGTCTACAGTACCATTAGTTTCTGCCTTTCAGAGTTCAATAAATAATCAAAAGATCTACCCAAACTGCAGATATTTCAGAGGAAAAATAACCCTACTTTTTTCCATTCCATTGCTCTCCATGTATGTCAGATTCCTGCAGAATGGTCTTAACACACCATAGTTGCCAGTTATCACTATAAGATAAAATTGTGAGAGCTCTTTTGTATTTGGCCTAAAGCAGAAGGAACAAACATAAATGTATAATTATGTTATCACAGAAGATTGTCCTCCTCATCCAAGTTTCCAGCTTTCATGGATTTGGTTAAAAAGAAAAAAAACCAACCACTTTAACATCTAACTTGATGTATCTCTTTGAAATCTGAAACATAATTTCTTCATTTGATGCTGAGGCTTATAAAGGTATTACAGTATTTAGGGAAAAGTGAAGATGGACTCTCAACTTTTAAAACATCACAATTTTTAAAATTTCACAACTTTTAAAACATATAGGTATCCGAACTGCATGCTAGTGGCCCATGAGTGTGGAGGGCAGGAAAATGACCCAAAGTTCTTTCTACCCCATGCAGTAGTCAGTGTGGCACTCAGCCAACAAAACTAATCCTAACTGAGAAAAAGTCAGGTCTTTTAGGAAAAAGACTGACCTTCAGTTTTCATCTCAGAAATAACTTGGCTTCTGCTGCTCCTTATATGGTTCTATTTTGCACTGACTTTTACCCAAGCTGCATTACAAGATGTTAATTCTTCTCAAAGGCATTCACATAAACCAATCAGGGATAAGAATGCAATTGCAAAAATCTAAAGGATATTTAACGATTTCCTTGATATTAGTTATTCTTCAAAGCAATTGTCGTTAGCATGGGAGAGAGGTGATTTTGTTTTAATTATATTTGCAATGATTAAAAAGAAGAAAGTCTAAATGAGTGCTATACACACTTGATACTTTCAAAGGGCCAGTTTCAAAAAGCTGAAAACAATTATGAACCAGATTAGGCAGGAGGCAGATTTTAATTAAAAACATATGAATAATAATCAGAAATTCTTTAAGAACACTTTAATAGGTATTCAGAAATCCACATTCTCACATCTGCAAAAGGCCACAGTGGTTGAAACCACAAACTGACTTTGATAGGAAGTGAAAGCAGCTCCACACACATATATGCAAAAGTTCTCTCACACATGTGTGTGCACACATGAGCAAACTGAGTGTGTACAGAATGTAAAAAAGAAGAAATTATTAATAACAGTAATTAATTTGATATTAATATTCTAGAATTTTAGAACTAATAAGAAAGGCACAGGTAGAATTCTTGACCATCAAATTTAAGGAAATTAAGGCCTTCCAAAAGTTTGAATATTTATTTTATTTTATATACAATTTCTCTTTTGTGTTTTTGGTCAGAAGGATTAAAAAGAGAAGGAAGTGGAAAGGCAACTATATTTTGCTTTTCACGCATTTTCCAGTTGGAAGCTTCAGAAGATGCTAAACAGCAGCTACTTGTGTTAGAATTTTTTTATGTCAGCAAGTACTGATAATTTGTCTACAGCAAGCTGAAGTACTGGAAAAGGAGCCCTTAGGAACCTTGGGAGTGGTTTTCATTGACTCTAAGATAACTGAAGAAGTTCTGGAGACTAAAAGCAAACTAACATTTTGTTAAGATTTCAGCTAACTTGCATGAATAACAAGGAGTCTATTAGCCTGACATCAACCCCAGGGGAAAATAGAGTGGCTGATGATTATTTTTTTAATACAGAATTAGATGAAAATGAGCAGAGAGAAACAAAAAACCCCTAAATCCTATCTGAGCAGATAAAAATCAAACACAAGTTTGAATGTTTGATTGTTACAAGCAAGACTGCTGCTGTAATGGATTTTGACAAAGTATTGAATTTGGAACTAGTCAACATTTCAGTTAAGAAGTTACAGTGATTAACAAAATCAGCAACTTGTTATCAAATGAGTAGGTTAAAACCTGGTTAGTTTAGACACAGGGAGGTATAACAGAATGAATATGTTTTAATGGATCATGCAGGGGTCAGATTTGCTGCTATGCTATAGAACACCTTTGTCAACGATCTGAAAGAACGCACAGAAATCTTTACTAGGAAAGACAGCAGATGATTTTCATCAGATACTGATGGACTCACAACTTATATGGAAGACATATCACAGCATTGCAGTTCTTCACATAAAGGGGTGTAAAAAGGCAAAATAGGTATCCATCAGCCATATTGGTTAGTTTTTTAAACGTGAGCTCCTACCTCAGTCAGAAGTTCTCAGATGATTTTTATTTGGGGTTGAATCTCTGTTCAGGAGAAGCAAGCATAAGAGTAAGTGGACAAACGAAAAGCTTTGACAGAGAAGCAGCGAAGAGCATCTACAAATGTGTCTCCCATCTGCTTATCAGGCTTGTCATCATCGCAAAACTGGAACAGCTCCAGTGATCCCATATTTACTGTATGAAGCGGTTTAGATCAGCCACTGAGGAACTCTCTATCGCAGCTGAAAGGTCCTATTCTTAAAAACAGGACATGCTTTAAGAATTGTACTGGTGACTGAGACCAAAGCTGCATTAAATTCTGTGGAAAGTGATCTCATCTCCAAATCAATATTAATGTACAAGACAGCAAGCTTCTTAACTACGTTTCATAGGACCAGGCATTGCACATTACATTAATAATCATTATTATATTATTATGTTTTCTTTTAGTTGATGTAGTTAAAAATCCCATACAGGCCTATGAGTGACCCCCTGTAAATGTACAAAAAGAAAAAAAATTATCACTATTCACTGGTAAGATAAAAATTGGCAGCACATAAGGGATGGTTCTCATTTCTGTACACCTCTGAAAGTAGCAGGAAGGTCATGATCAGTAGAAGTATGTCAGGAATTCATAAAGATCAAAAGACAACCATACCTCTGTCAAATATTTTTTCAACGTCGCATCTGATTTTAGAATAGATACATGCAGTGTTCTAACGTGGGATATCAGCAGACAGTTTTTAGCTGGTAATAACTCCTGTGTGCACACATATATTCCTTCTTCAGAAGAAGTACTTTAAAAGGCACTAAAGCAAATCAAGGGCTTTGAGATGTTTTGTGTCAGCTGCATGCCATTTTATCTTGCAACAAGGGACTGGGTGAGCCACTCGAGCTGTTTTTGATCCTTCCACAATTCTGCTTGTAATGTCTCCAGATAATTTGGTACTAGGAAAATATCACATCAGACACAGATACATGGAGCACACACTTTGAGAACGTTCTAACCATAGGGGGATTGACTATGGAACTGCTTATATGGTCCTAATCACCAGACTATTGAGCACCTCAGGTATTTAATGCTGTTGATTCCCACAGCCTGCCTATGATGTAGGGAAGTTTTATTAGCATGTGCTCAGTCAGAGCATTGTGTTATTTGATAAAACCGAATACTTGCTCAAGGTCACACAGGAATTCTACAAGGAAGGCACAGATTTGCTCCAGACACTAACTGCACAAAGATCTCTCTAAGAGGAATAATCTAGAACAGCAGAAAATGAACTAGATCTAATGATTTAACAAAGCTTTCAATTTTAGGTAGAAATTCTGTTTTTCTAAGTTAAAATGACACGACATGCAACAGAGCATAGGGCAGACATCACGCTTCTTACTTAGCTCTGTGTAAATATATGCCAAATTTATTAAAGAATTCTATAAATTTAATCCAAACATTTTCCTAGCAGCATCTTCAAATCATGCCTTACAAATTCAGCTTACTAAACTGCTTCTAGGGAATGGGCAAATAAGCAGAAGGGATTCACCTGTAGCTGTTTCCATACTGTCAGGACCCTGCAGCTTGTTTCAGGCCTGGAGTTGGCTCAGACCTTCCTCACTACCTGGGCAGGGATGGCTTTTCCTGTTGAATCTCTTTGCCGGGCATGATGGGCACGCAGGAGTGAAAACAAAGGGATTTCTGGGATGACTAAGCCTGCAACAAAGGTTTTAAAAAAATTAATATATCTATTCTTGGACTAATTGATGCAGTTTGGGTTTAGTAGCTCCTCTTTGAATTTCAAATGTGTTACACGAGGTAGGTGTCTTTGCCTGTTGGCTTGTCTTTCAAGGTAAATATTTTTCTAATGTTCTTGATGATATCTGATATTTATGTAGCTCATGTAAATTGGCCTTAAAGAAGCTACAGGTTAAAATTTGGTTGACTTTCTAACACAGCTTTTCAGTGCTTTTCTGGGCTCATTTCTGTGTGCCTTATGAGTTGGTGACATCTCAAGGTTTTGCTCTTCCTGTGTTTGTATTTTGAAAAGACTGCCTTGGGTTTCAAGGCAATAACGCATGGGATGACTTACTTTACAATAAGTGCTAAAAGCTTTGGTTGTTGTCCCCAAATGTTATTCTAAAATGCACAAAATTAGTATAGTACAGGTGTGGGCTGTACAAAGAGTGTGTCACCTTTTCCTAGTTCAAGAGTGACTCAAACATAGATAATTAGGGGAAAAAATTTTCTTGCAGACACAGACCCCAACTACATAAACAGAACCTTACACATTTGATGGCTCAAGATACTAGATATTCACTTTACCTATATATGAACATACTAGCCTGATGATTTCTGTACTGCTGGTTTACAGTTAACTTGTTCAAACATTCTCCACTTTATTAGTCTTTTGTAGTCCTCTTTTTTTTGTTCGTCTCTGTATAATTTTTTCCTGCTGCATACTGCAATGTGGCTCCAGCAAGTTAGATGAAGTTGAGACTGTCTTAGTTTAGGTAATATATGAAGTGCAATCAAATTACAAACAAACCACACATATGATTTCTGACAGTTTAGGCTAGTAGTTTTCTAGCTCTAATTAAAGTTAAGTAAGAAGGCTTAATTCATGGTTTTGTCTAACTAACCACACTTAGCTCATAATCTTCTGTCTTTTTATTTGCAGTTCTTGTTATAGGAAAATCAAAGTTTCTCATTAGTTAGGATACTAGTACGACAGTACTAATGAATTAAAATGTTCCCATTGCAAATAAATTCTAGGCAGACGTGGGAAGAGACAACCTTTGTGCATAGATGCCAGGACTTTCAAAATTAAAGATTACTTAGAAATGCACTTCTTTTTTGCTTCAAAAGTAATAGTTTTCCTTTTTATTTTTATAGTTCTTATTTCTAAGGTATTTTTATTTCATTCACACTCTTTTCCTTTGTATTGTAGTAAAAAGTGTCTATTTTTTCCCTACATTGAAATACTGTTGTTAAATACATTATACTGCTTAAATCCTCAGAGGCTTCTTGGCTTTTGCTGTACTGACATATGCAGGCTTGCAACACTACAAATAAAAGGGGAAGTTTTTGAAAGTTCTATAATTTATGACTACCTGGCTGCATTTTCAGTATCAAAACTACCTGCAGAATATCTTATTTTCTAGGAAAGTCATAACGCACTGCTTCACGTTGAGTTTATTCTTTAAATGAAGCTTATTTGCATTTTGCACCGCAGGGAGTTACTTGTAAACTTCCACATAGCAAGGTGCGAACAGACTAGTGAGAACAAACCACGAATTATACAAAGCTGTAATTCAACTCATAGACTCACCCCAAAGCCTAAGTGCTTATCAGGTACTTATATTTGCACAAAATTTCTTTGTTTATAAAAAATAGGTTATGCAATGCATTTGTTTTGTCAACACCTTTTAACTTAAGAAATGGGTTGAAATGGCATGAAAACCAGACTTTGCCTGTGAAGGTGTGGTAAGGAAGCAGGCTAGAAGCTAGCCACATCCAGTCAAACTTCGTAGTGCTGATCTCCTCTCTCTGGTGACCACTGATAGGACACGAGGAAATGGAATGAAGCTGTGTCAGGAGAAGTTCAGACTGGACATTAGGAAAAGGTTCTCCGCTGAGAGGGTGGTCGGTCACTGAACAGGCTTTCCAGGGAAGTGGTCAAAGTAGGGAAGTCTGTCAGAGTTCAAGGAGCATCTGGATGATGCTTTTAGTCACATGGCTTAGTTTTAGGTAGTCCTGCGAGGAGCAGGGAGTTGGACTTGGTGATCCTTATGGGTGTTATCCAAGTTGAGAAATTCTATGATTCTATGAAAGAAGGCTTCATGCTGAATTTGATTCACAGGGCTGGGAAAGTTTTTCTAAAATCCAGTTCAGCCAGCTCCTTTAGCAAAAACTATGCCTTTTCTAGTTCATCTAGCTTCTATCTATTTCAGGTTTTCCAATTTGTTTTTGTTAAATCCCAATATTTTCCAGTGAAAAGTAAGTTGTGTTGCACATTTGACAGATCCATCATAAACAGAAAAAAAGTCTTCCAGAAATTCACAAACCCCGAAGTAAAAAAATGTCAGAACCTGTTTAGATTTGTGATCTTACCCCACCAAGTTAATAATACGATCATAGAACAGTTTCAGGTGGAAGGGCACTCAGAAGATCATATAGTCCAACCTCCTTCTGAAAGTCAGAAGATGTTGCTCAGTGCTCTAGTCAGCCACATGTAAAAAACCCTAAAGATAGGGATTCCACAGTGTCTCTGGATAACCTGTACCAGTACTTAACCAAGATCCATCAGAACCTGAGACAGCCCTGTCTTCCAGCACATCAGCTGTTCCCACTCAGTTTAATGCCATCTACAAACTTGCATACAGTCCATTATCCAGGTTTTTGATGAAGATATTAAAGAGCATTGACTCCAGAATCAGCTTATAAGGAACATTACTTACAGCTGGCCATCAGTTAGGCTTTGAACCATCAAATAGTACCCCCCAAGCCCATAATCCAACCATTTTTCACATACCTGGAGCTGTTCTTCCCATAAATACTGCAGGAAGTCCACTATGCTATCTGGGCCTGTGATCATAAGACTCCTTCCAATTGCTTAAAGATTTATCCATCCATCTATTTTTGACTGGGTGGTCAGCAGCAGACACTTACCAATGTGGGGGTGCCCACTAAGCCCCTCTCTTTGGCAATTCCTTTGATTTTGACCCTTTGATAACTTCATGACAGGCTTATTGACTGGTCCAGACTCCTCTCCATCGAGATTATGTAACCATCCCCTATTTCAAGAGCTTGTATTTATCCAGCAGCACTCCAGCACGATGTGACTGATAAGAAGAAATAAGAAGACTATTCAGTTGGTTGAAATTTGTTAATTTCTTGAATAACCCATTACTTTTAAAGTGGCTATTTCATTAAGAAATTTTTAACATAAAGTGGTCATTGTAGTGGTAGAATGAATTCAGAGTACAGAACGTGGAGAAATGCTGGGACAGTCAGGTGGACAAGGTATCAGAATAAAATACAGATATACATCTTCTTATAATTTTCTTATCAGACTTAAGACTTATCCAGTCAGGTTGTATCTGAGGTAATTGAAGGAGTTTTTAGAAGCAGTGTGGCGCTTACCAAAAATAGAAGTCTCGATTTAAACTACAGACACTTGTGTTGCCCCTGAAGGAAACCAGAGCCAAAAAACACAGTCAGCTATAGGAATTCAGAGGTAACATCATACAAAGGATTTCAACAGCAGAAACTTTATTTGGCTTGCTCCAGATGTCATTGGGTTTTTAGGAGTAGTTCTTAGTGTTCATAAATTCATTACTCACAGTTAGGCAATCCTGAAATCTGTCTTCTGGTTTTAATAGTGTATCAACTGAAAACACTTTTTCACCTCCTCTACATGGCCATTAACCTGAGGCTTGGAAAGCATTGGAAGACCATGACTGGAAATCCTTCTCTGAGAGGAAACTTTGGCTTTGTTCTGTGTTTAATGGTCAAATGCTACCTCTCACTGACAGATGAGCAGGTCTTATAAAACCTTAAGGGAATGATTATTTGAAGGATAGATAGTTATTGGAGAAAATTGGTTTATTCCATTAAATAAAATTAAGGAAGAGAAAAGGTAATATAACTGTTGATTCAACAGAATGATAAATGCAGAAATTGGGGGAAAAATGAAACTATTTAAATTAAAGGTCAGTGCTGTCACCAGAAGAAAATTAATATAAACTGGCCAAGAGGCAAGAAATACTTTAAAACCATCAAAGCAGAGTAGTTCAAGACATCCTTCCAATAGGAATAGCAGAGACAAAAATCCTGAGTTTCAAGAATGGAATTTGACCCTTTATATAAAAGATTAAAAGACAGAGTTACCTCCTGTGACCTAGGAAATTTCAATAATTTCTACTAGAAAGTTGTAGGTAGCAATCTGTTGTTACAATGAAATCCAGACTAGCTACCAGTATTTCTTAATCACTAATAAACTTGTACAAAATATAGACAATAATATTAAAATGACATAAATAAAATTAAATTAAGACAGCCCTGCCAAATTGTTTAACATGAATGAAACCAGTGTAAAGTTTCTATTTGTGGAAGCTGGCTTGAGGATAACCAGAGACTCTGAATATGGCCTTCTATTCCATCTCAGGAGTTTTGATAAACAAATGTTGATTTTTGATTGAAAACCTGGAGTTCAAAAATCACTTAAGGTTCAACTATTTAAAAATATTATATGGAACTGTCGTGGTTTCAGCCCAGCCGGTACCAAAGAACCACGCGGCCGCTCGCTCACTCCTCCCGCCCCCCTCCGGTGGGATGGGGGGAAGACGGAGGAGAGAAAAGAAAAAAAACCAAAACCTGGAACCTCGAGGGTTGAGATAAAGGCAGTTTACTGGGACAACACAAAGGAATTACAACAACAACAACGGTACTAATGAACGAGTATACAAAAAGAGTGATGCACAGTGCAACTGCTCACCACCCGGGACCCGACGCTCCGCCACTTCCCCCACCGAAAGAAGGATCCACCCCCCGGCCCACTCCCTATATATATACTGAGCATGATGTCACATGGTATGGAATAGCTCCTTGGCTAGTTCAGGTCAGCTGCCCCGGCTATGCCTCCCACCTCCCAGGTTCCTGTAAAAATTAACTCTATCCCAGCTGAACCCAGGACATTATCCACCCCTTATTCTATACCATCTACATCATGCCCAGATCTTACGTTTTCCAATCAACCACTACCACTTTCCTTGTCTTACATATATATATAAGTATATGAACTTGTTCTTCTCCCCCCTGCACACACACACACACACACAAATGGTATTCCTTTAGCCTATGGGCTATTCCTCTAATGTGTCCATCGATTTATTTAGTCCATGACTTTGGGACTCCATCTGTTGTAACAGTTCTTCAGGATAAGAGAGATGGTGTGAGATGTTGGGTTGTTGCATGCTGCCTCTGGAACTTGTGGCTAGTACATTTGGTGCAAATCACGCCCTTGGTCTGCAGGTCGAAGATGTTGATCTTGAGGAAATTGCTGGGTGCCAGTTCAAGTTCTATTGCTGTTGTACTTGGCTCAGTTTTAAAGTCCATGCTGCAGTCATTTGGGTAATTCTTACAGTAATACCCTTGATATGGCATATAGACATTATAGTTACAATGACATGCATTGGCAGGTTATTTAGCAGTTAAATATTATACAGCCCAATTCACTGGCTATTCTCTCCCAAAATCAAATCTCCCTGAGGTACACATCGAACTTCTCCATCCTTCTGCATCACCCACCAGGTGTACCCAGGTCCCTGAGCAAAAACAACTCCTTGAATGGGTTTGCCTCTGCTTGAGGGAGGACTAACCCAGACTGTCTTTCCTAACATACTCCTCATGCGCACTACAGGGACTTTATCCCCTTCTATAGTATGTGGAAGTCTTGGTTGGGCAGGGCTAGCCCGATTGGCGGATCCTCTAGTATTAACTAACCAGGTGGCTTTTGTTAAATGTGTATCCCAATGTTTGAAAGTTCCACCCCCCATCGCTTTCAATGTAGTTTTCAGCAGTCCATTGTATCGTTCAATTTTTCCGGAGGCCGGTGCGTGATAAGGGATGTGATATACCCACTCAATGCCATGTTCTTTGGCCCAGGTGTCTACGAGGTTGTTTCAGAAATGAGTCCCGTTGTCCGACTCGATTCTTTCTGGGGTGCCGTGTTGCCATAAAATTTTCTCTTCAAGGCCCAGGATAGTGTTCTGGGCAGTGGCATGGGACACAGGGTATGTTTCCAGCCATCCAGTGGTTGCTTCCACCATTGTAAGCACATGGCACTTGCCTTGGCGTGTTCGTGGGAGTGTGATACAGTCAATCTGCCAGGCCTCCCACTGTTTATATTTCAGCCATCGCCCCCCATGCAACAGGGTTTTTTGTTGCTTGGCTTGCTTAATTGCAGCACATGTTTCACATTCGTGGATGACCTGTGCAATAGTATCCATGGTCAAGTCCACCCCTCGATCTCGAGCCCATCTATATGTTGCATCTCTCCCCTGATGGCCTGAGGTATCGTGGGCCCACTGAGCCATAAATAGCTCACCCCTACGTTGCCAGTCCAGGTCCACCTGAGACACTTCAATCTTGGCAGCCTGATCTGCCTGCTGATTGTTTTGATGTTCTTCAGTGGCGCGACTCTTGGGTACATGAGCATCTACGTGACGTACTTTTACCACTAGCTTCTCTATCCGAACAGTGATATCTTGCCACAGTGCGGCAGCCCAAATGGGTTTACCTCTGCGTTGCCAGTTGCCCTTCTTCCATTGCTGTAGCCACCCCCATAAGGCATTTGCCACCATCCATGAGTCAGTATAGAGATAGAGCACTGGCCACTTTTCTCTTTCAGCAATGTCTAAAGCTAGCTGGATGGCTTTCACCTCTGCAAACTGACTTGATTCACCTTCTCCTTCAGCAGTTTCTGCGACTAGTCGTGTAGGACTCCATACAGCAGCCTTCCACCTCTGATGTTTTCCCACGATGCGACAGGACCCATCAGTGAACAGGGCATATTGCCTCTCATTTTCTGGCAGTTTATTATACAGCGGGGCCTCTTCAGCCCATGTCACCTCCTCCTCTGGCGACATTCCAAAATCTTTGTCTTCTGGCCAGTCTGTGATCACTTCTAAAATTCCTGGGCGACTGGAGTTTCCTATGCGAGCCCGTTGTGTGATCAGTGCAATCCACTTACTCCACATGGCATCAGTCACGTGATGTGTAGAGGAAACTTTCCCTTTGAACATCCAGCCCAGCACTGGCAGTCGGGGTGCTAAGAAGAGCTGTGTTTCAGTACCAACCACTTATGAAGCGGCTCGAACTCCTTCATATGCTGCCAATATCTCTTTTTCAGTTGGAGTATAGCGAGCTTCAGATCCTCGATATCCCCGACTCCAAAACCCCAGGGGTCAGCCTCGGGTCTCTCCAGGTGCTTTCTGCCAAAGGCTCTAGGTAGGGCCATTCTCCCCAGCTGCAGTGTAGAGCACATTTTTAACATCTTGTCCTGTCCGGACTGGCCCAAGAGCTACTGCATGAACAATCTCCCGCTTAATTTGCTCAAAAGCTGGTCGTTGCTCAGGCCCCCATTTAAAATCGTTCTTCTTCCGGGTAACTTGGTAGAGAGGACTTACAATTTGACTGTAATTTGGAATATGCATTCTCCAAAAACCCACAACACCTAAGAAAGCCTGTGTTTCCTTTTTATTGGTCGGTGAGGACATAGCTGCTATTTTGTTGATCACGTCCGCAGGGATCTGACGACGCCCATCTTGCCATTTTACTCCTAAGAACTGGATCTCCTGTGCAGGTCCCTTGACCTTACTTTCTTTTATGGCAAAACCAGCCTTCAAAAGGATTTGGATTATTTTCTTCCCTTTCTGAAAAACTTCTTCTGCTGTGTTGCCCCATACAATGATGTCATCAATATATTGCAGGTGCTCTGGAGCTTCACCTTTTTCTAGTGCAGTCTGGATCAGTCCATGGCAAATAGTGGGGCTGTGTTTCCACCCCTGGGGCAGTTGATTCCAGGTGTACTGGACGCCTCTCCAAGTGAAAGCAAACTGTGGCCTGCACTCCGCTGCCAAAGGAATGGAGAAGAATGCATTAGCAATGTCAATTGTGGCATACCGCTTAGCTGCCTTTGATTCCAGTTCATATTGAAGCTCTAACATATCTGGCACAGCAGCGCTCAGCGGTGGCGTGACTTCATTCAGCCCACGATAATCTACTGTTAGTCTCCATTCCTCATTAGATTTCCTCACGGGCCATATGGGACTATTAGAGGGTGAGCGAGTCTTGCTGATCACTCCTTGGCTCTCCAGTTGGCCAATCAGCTTATGGATGGGGATCAGGGAGTCTCGGTTGGTGCGATATTGGCGCCGGTGCACCGTCGTGGTGGCAATTGGCACCTGTTGCTCTTCAACCTTCAGCAACCCCACAACCGAAGGGTCTTGGGAGAGATCAGGTAGGGTAGACAGCTGCTCAATCTCTTCCGTCTCCAATGCAGCTATACCAAAGGCCCAACGGAACCCTTTTGGGTCCTTGAAATACCCCCTCCTGAGATAATCTATACCAAGGATGCACGGGGCCTCTGGGCCAGTTGCAATGGGGTGTTTATGCCACTCATTCCCGGTTAGACTCATTTCAGCTTCCAATACGGTTAGCTCTTGGGATCCCCCTGTCACACCAGAGATACAGATGGGTTCTGCCCCTTTATAACTTGATGGCATTAGGGTACATTGTGCACCAGTGTCTACTAGAGCTTTATATTCCTGTGGATCTGATGTGCCAGGCCATCGAATCCACACTGTCCAGTAGACTCGGTTGTCCCTCTCCTCCACCTTACTGGAGGCAGGGCCCCTCTAATCCTGGTTAGAATATCCGTTACTCACTTTTTGCACACGTGAATCAGAAGTCCCTTCAAGAGGATCAGAAATGAGATCGGCCCATCTACTGCGTCTGGAGGACTGCTCACGGGAAACTGGAGCAGCAGTTTTCCAAGAAGAATCCTCTTTTCTGGTTGCTTTGTCTCGCAACTCCCGTACCCGTGCATCCAAAACTGAGGTAGGTTTTCCATCCCACTTCCTCATGTCCTCTCCATGGTCATGCAGGTAAAACCACAGGTTAGCCCGTCGTGTGTACTTTCTCTCTCCTCTCTCTTGGGCAGAGGAACACTTACTCCCAATAACTGCGATGCGGGCCTGTACAGGTGAGGAGGAGGACATATCCACTTTGAATTGCTGGAACTCTCGGGACAATTCCTCTACAGCTGAGACACAGGCCCGTAGGGAGGAAGAGAGACTTCCTTCGTATTGCCGGAGTTGGACAGCTAATTCATCCACCGTTTGTCCATAGCCTTCTTTCCAGGACATTACTGCCAATGAGTTGGCATAGGTTGGTGGTGCACTTCGTAGAAACTTCCGCCACATCGGTTGTGTGCATTGGACTTCATCTGGATCTGTGGGTGACTGCCCATTTTCTGGATCATTATAAATCACCTCCAGCACGGCTAATTCCCGCAGGTACTGGACACCTCTCTCCATGGAGGTCCACTTGCCTTGGTGACATGTAACTTCATCCCTGAAGGGGTATCTTTCCTTTACACCTAACAGAAGTCGCCTCCAGAGGCTGAGAACTTGTGGTTTTTTTCCAATCGCCTTGTCGATGCCCCCTTCCCTAGACAGAGATCCCAACTGCTTGGCTTCCTTACCCTCTAATTCCACACTACTAGCCCCACTATCCCAGCACCGGAGCAGCCAGGTAACAATGTGCTCACCTGGGTGGTGGCTAAAATCTTTTCGCATGTCACGCAACTCACTCATGGATAGAGATCGGGTAATTATTTCAGGTTCTACCTCTTCCTCCTGTTCTCGCGATGACCCTGGTTCACTTTCATCTCTCACTAAGCGAACTGATTTCTTTGTGTGTTTCTTTTTCTGTACAGGGGCGACTGATACTGGCACAGGTTGGTTTTCTGGTTTAGCCGCAGTATCTGTCACCAGGATAGGGGTAGCCACGGTACCTGTTGTCGTGGTAGGGGCAGCCACGGTGCTTCTCGTCAGGGCTGGGGTAGCCATGGTGCTTGTCGTCAGGGTTGGGGTAGCCACGGTGCATGTTGTCGTATTCTCCATCTTTTCCCCCTTTTCCCCCTGAGGATGCTGCCTAATATCAAGCAGTGTTTGGTAGATACCGGCCAGGGCCCAGCACAGTGTAGTGAGTTGTGTGTCTCTGGGATAACCACAGCATTTTTCTTTCAAAAATTCTATCACTTCATCAGGGTTCTGTAGTTGTTCGGGAGTGAACTTCCAAGTCACTGGAGGTGAGAAGTTGTCCAGATACCTTCCCACATTCTTCCACATGCCGTGCCACCCATGCATATCAAGCTTTGGGACAGATCTCTGGGTGGTACTCTTAAAGAGCCTTTTTGTAGCCCTAAACAAGACCTGGAACATAGTCAGGAGGCATAACACTAACAGCACACTGGCTTGCGCATCCCAAGGATATTCAAAATTCTCGAAAACTGTTGTAATTAGTCGGAAGGAGAAAAAGGAGGTGAATGGATGGAGGGAAGTATCCCCCCCCCAACTTCCCAATGGATTGGGTGTAATTACCAATAAAATCTGACAGAAGGTGCCCAAGGTATGGAAATTATATCACTGCCTCATACAGATACCAGCTTAACCTCATGACCAGTGATGTAATCATTTCACAAGTCGACATTGCCCAGCACAGCAAAATGATAATCCCAATTACTCTCCCAGAGATGAGATACGCAACTACAGACAATACATAGAGCATATAAGAACTTACAAAACGCCACCATGTAAACAAATTAACCAACATTGTGACTAACATCTATTTATCTAGTATAAGAAATGCGTATGACAAATTTGTTTCAAACACGCTCTGGCCAGATCTGTCGTTATCTCAACCCTTCGAGCCCCACGTTGGGCGCCAAAAAGGACTGTCGTGGTTTCAGCCCAGCCGGTACCAAAGAACCACGCGGCCGCTCGCTCACTCCTCCCGCCCCCCTCCGGTGGGATGGGGGGAAGACGGAGGAGAGAAAAGAAAAAAAACCAAAACCTGGAACCTCGAGGGTTGAGATAAAGGCAGTTTACTGGGACAACACAAAGGAATTACAACAACAACAACGGTACTAATGAACGAGTATACAAAAAGAGTGATGCACAGTGCAACTGCTCACCACCCGGGACCCGACGCTCCGCCACTTCCCCCACCGAAAGAAGGATCCACCCCCCAGCCCGCTCCCTATATATATACTGAGCATGATGTCACGTGGTATGGAATAGCTCCTTGGCTAGTTCAGGTCAGCTGCCCCGGCTATGCCCCCCACCTCCCAGGTTCCTGTAAAAATTAACTCTATCCCAGCTGAACCCAGGACAGGAACATTAGCTCATTTTTTTAATTTATTTGTTCATATCAGTTTCTCTAATGAGACAAAAATATTCTTATTGGATTTGGTTTGGGGTTGGTTTTTTTTTTTTTTTCCCTGCTGGAAAACAGCATTACAAGTTATATGAAGAATACCTGGCTCTGAGAAGAAAGCAGACAAATAGAAATATTTTTTAAAATACAAAGAAGTTAAAATATTTTCCTCCATAAACCTAATATTAGCCTATGAATGTGTAAACATTACAAAAGAGTGCTAAATGTATGAAATAGCAAGAAAAGCTTCATAGGCTGTATTGTTTTTAAACCACAACATAGGCTTACCAGTGGCTGCCAATTTTTTAGAGAGCCCATGAATCAGTCATTTTCCTTCTTTTCACAGCCCTGACAACCTCCATTCCCTTCCATTATGGCTGTAATTTCTTGCTGTAATTGAAATGCAATATAGAAGTGAGAGGAGATGACTACCCATTATCATATCTTTCTTCAGATGGAGGTGAGTTTACTGCAGTTTGAAGTAAAATTAACCAGGTAGTAGACTTCTTGCATTTTCCCATTATGTTTAGCTTTCTGAAGTCGAGAAAAATCTTAGAAAAGTGGCTGAGAAGAAGTTTGTAGTACAAATAATAATTAAAAAAAGATTTAATCGTTAAGGACTATAAACATATGGACCAATGTGAGGTTTTAAGATCCAGCTGCTTATGGCTAAAGCAAACTGCGTCTGTGTTAAATGGTAATGTGATTCCAATGAGCTTGCTGCTGAAAACAAAACATGGTCAGGGGTTACAAGAAACTCCAGCTACAAGGAGGCATTGTAATCTGATTACACACTTTTCTGCGTGCTTCCCACATCGTTTCTGCTGGTAATCAGTGACTTCCAGACAAAAGGTGTTAGTAAGTATGTGTAGCAGCCACCCATAGAGCCACTGCTGGCTTTGGGTCATTTTTTACTGCTGTACTTCCACCCTCACAAAGCTGTTACTGAAGCTTTTAGGCACTAACAGGGTGCAGAAGAAGGGTAGAGCTTTCTCTAAGCTCAAAAGCAACTTGTGCCTGCTAGTGTTATAGGCTTGAAAAAAATACAATTTGCTGACAAAAGGAAGTATGCCAATTCTGTATGGCAGACAGAGATTCAGATGTAACTTGCTGGCCACTGATTTTTGTTGAACCTGTTACAGAACATGCTTTCTAGCTGAAATAGTAGCAGCTAATTCATCCATCTCTCAGGGTCCCTTGGGCAAACCAAGCTGGCATCCAACACATTTTAAAAAAAAGTGAAAAAAGATTTAAAACAGAGACATTAATAATTAATACAGACAGTGAGGAAAGACTAAGGGTGGGAAATGGAAAACCATTTCCTTTTAAATACAGATAAGGGATAACTATTGTGCTGCTAATGAACAGTCTTAGATACATGCCACAGTATCTAGCTATTTGCTTAAGTATTCAAATTACCTTAAGGTATTTATGTTATTTTAGTAACAAATTCTAAATTCACAGTAACACAAGACTGAAAGTGACTCTTGGATCGTAGAAACCCATGCCCTGTTACCTGAGGCAACTATGGTGGATAATCCTTTTATGAAGTGATCAAAGTCCTCTTAAAAACTAATTTTGTTGTTGTTATTTTGATTTGGGAGAGTTGCCTCTACAACTGCTACTGGATAGCTGTTCCAGAACCTCAGTTCTTTGATGCAGTAGTGAAGTTTTCAGCATAATTTATTTCTAGCCAGTTTACATCCATCTGTTCCTGTGCCAACACTGTTAGCTTAAAATCCCTCTTTCCTCCTCCTGGTACTCACTTTATTGACATGTTTAGAGAAGCAACAATCTTAGACCTTTTTCCCAGATCAGCCAGAGCAAGGTGTTCCAAGTTTACATCTTGGTAGCTCTTCTTTAAGTCTTTTTCATTTTGAATTTAGCTGTTTTGCACCTGAGGAAATAGAACTGTACCCCATGCTCCAGACACCGCTGCCTTCTGCTGCCCTGCACAATAGCATTTTATGAAATCCTCTTACTAGGCTTGTAATTCCATAAGGATCTTCCTGCAGAATACTGAAATCGGGTTCCAGTTAGTTGTTTGAATTTCCCAACTTCAGTAGTTCACAGCTCTGAATTTTGGTTTCCTTTTCACAGTGTCAATTTTCATTCTTACACATTTGGTCCTATTAGTTGCCTTTTCTTTGATTCCATAATGAGTATAATAAGCAGATATGAAGAACTTGCTTCACTTCGGGACAGATGGACATCATCTTTTTCTACTTACTGCATCTAAAAATCTTTCTTTCTAGGGTACACAGAGCGGCCAATCTTCAACTGGAGGGTGAACTGCAGTCCAGGGAACTGCATAGCCAGCTGGTGGCAGTACTCACCTGACAAGAACTTCAAACCCACTCAAGTTGAAGAGGACGTGGATCTCCAATGTCCCACTTCTGTAGCAAAAACATTGTCCTTTAGACTACTGAGCAAAAGGCCACATCCTGATATTTCTCCAAATGAAGGCATTCTATGAGTGTTTTCAGGTTCCAAATCTTAGGTTCAGAGATACCCTCAGAGTCAAGGAAGGGAAGTGAATACCTCTAAGAGGCAGAATTCAGATACAGCCTTCCTTTTGGCAACTTCTGTTGGCTGGTTGATGTGCTCTAGCACCCGACGCACAGGCTGTTGTGAGTCCCTGTGTGGAGCTTTGCCTTCCTTAACTTATCTGTACAGAACCAATGTGACCATGTTAACCCTGGATGTTCAGAGCTGGGCACATAGGTCATAGGCACCATAATAGCCCGTAAGCCACTATGTTGAATGCTTAAATCTTGGTAGTAAAAATGATGGAATATAGCTGCTCAGAATAAGGCTCAATGCCTCTTGCTACCAACTTTCAGAAGCATTTCCCTATTTTTCCCCATTCTTGCATGGCAAACAAGATTTACAAGTCCTGCCTATTTTGCAGCATGTTCTGTTCTCATTGATAATAGCAGATATTAAAAAAAGGTATGCCAAGCTGCCTATCTCAATCTTCCTTTGCTCTCACAAATACTGAACTTTGAGCATCATTTCCAGTTGACTCAACATGAAACAATGTGGAAATAGGAATGTTGCCAATTTTAATGTTATTTGTACATGACATAAAATTTTTATTTTAGTTTTGATTTTATTAATAAAATATTCAGTGCAGTTCCTCTTAGATGATACACTGGCAGGAGACTTAATACACAGTGGAGTTTACTTCAGTACAGTCAGAAGTAAGAACCTTTTCTTAAGAGAAGAAAGTGTTTTATGACCTTCCTGCCCACTTGCCCACTTACCTTATTTTTGCTCTTTATGCTAAACCATGAAAATTCTAGAGTGTCCATCTACGTATTATTGACATAAGCTAAAGAACAAAATTTTGTTTCCAAGCACAAAAATCCTAATGGCCACATTTCAATAAAAGCTATCACGACTGTTATGAGAATCCCAAGATAAAGACACTGTGCTGCGTAGTCTGAGGCATGGAAGCTTGCTATAAATTACAAGTGAGCCAGATCCTCAGCTGGTGTAACCTGCCAGGGATCCAATGGTAGAGAGAGGATAATTTACACCAGCTGAGGATCTGGGGCTTGATTGTTATATGGTAAGGGCAGTGCCTATTTGACATGCAAGTATGAGCTATCAGATTTGTCCTAAGGGAGGTTCATGCACTTCCTTTGTTTTCTGCTGCCAAATTCCTTTGACATTCTAATTTGGGTCCCTGAGATAATTTATAACATAAATACTGCTGAAGATTAAGGAGGCTTTGATTCCATTTTATATGTATAGCTCCTTCTTGGAGATAATTTAATTTCTAAAGCAGTAATAATAACAACTCCAATAATGATGCTTTCAGGGAATATAGCCCATGATAAACTGTCACCAAATGAGGATGACATTAGATCATCCTTCCAGATTATGCAGTGTTCATTTAAGACTGGAGGAAACTGAGATGTGTGCAAATGATACTGTATGCTGAAATATTAGATTTATATATCTAAAGCAACATCTGCAAAAATATATTCAGGGGAAACCCTGTTTTTCCAAAATCTAAACTGTTGTCCCCAGAACTGATCATAAAAATTGTAAAGTTTTCTTCAGTTTTATGTTTATGTTCTATTTATATATCTTTATATTGAAATGGTGCTTGGAAGCTCTTGCAGAAATAAGCTCTCTGCTTTAATATAGATGCAAAGGCACAAAGTACAACAAAGTCTCTCATGAAGAGCTTACTGCTTAAATTGCTGGAGAAGAAAAAGAGACCTTCGCTATGGAAACAGGGTATAGACAGATTAAATGACTTGCTCCAGGTCATTCCTGAATAACAGTTCAATGCCTTAAGCATGAGATCATTCTTTTGTTCCATTTTGGGTCAGGTATTTGTAAAATGAAGGTGTATCTTTCTTCTGTTTTTCCTACTTTTTTTTTCTTTGAAGCAATCTACACAAAACCAGAAAAGCAGAATATTTTCAGAAGCACCTGTGTGAGGTGTTCCAAAATGAGTCAGGCTTGACAGGACTGGATTTGCAAAAAAAAAGGTGTTAAAGAGGCTTTCAAGCTCTTTTCAACCAACATCTCCTCTTGGAGAATAATAACCCCTTTGTCTATTTGTTGCCCAAATCCAGAGGTAGATAAACGCTAACAGCACTTCAATTTGCAAGGACAAGAAAAAAAATCTGATTTCCTTGGAGTTGCACTTTATACATACTTAAAAATGCTTCAACACATCAGGTTTGAGTATTGGACTCAGGGCTGGCACCTGCATCTTTTCAGAGGCTAGAAACAAAATATTCTTTAGTTTAAATTCTCTGAAACACTTAGTGTGGAGACAATCTCAGAGCATGCTAAGGTGCAGACTCAGAAAAAACAGTGGTGGCCAACCCTTTCATTTCCACTGGGAAAAGTACCAGCTTTTTCTCTCCAGTTTTGGTGCCCATCTCGGAATGTTTGTGCATCTCTCCCTTGACTACAGCATTACAGGTAAATGACTGGTCTTTTAAGGAAGTACCCCAATTTCTTCCCATGAGAAACCTTTATTTTGGTGGTTATGCTACTCTGGTAGTCGGACAATACAGGTTTGAACTCTTCTGTCTAAAGAAGGGATAGAAACTGGGGTTTCTTGGTAGATGGAGGTGGCCCAGTCTCTAAAATACTATCTTGAGCAGGGCTAGTGTACTGTCTTTTGGAAGGAAAAGCACTAGTCACTTACATGAAATAAAAATCCTTACTATATCTTTTGGAGTAACTTTCTGCACTTTTTGGCTCCCGAGTGGATGGATGCATCTAACCTCACAGCAGAGAAAGCCTGTATCCTTAGGTAGGGCTAAATGGCAGCACAAAGGCTTTGTGTAGGCCCTTTTAAAATCGGTGTATTTTTAGATTGCCTTTTTTAGGTTTCTTGCTGTACAGGGAGATTAATGTTGTAAAATAAAGTGTCCTAAATTCCATTTTGGGAGCTGGGGTCCCAAAAAAAGAGCAGTGCAATTCTTTACTGAGTTGCATCCCAAGGGCTGTTTGTACTGCTGATTTCTTAAACATGGGTTAGGTTTCATGCAAGGGGACCTTTGGTGGCCAACTGAGTCATTTTATGCTTCGTTCAAATGAACAAATATTTTCTTTTTTTGCAAAACAGGTGTGAAGTCTATAATGTGCTGGGGGAACAGCTGGTAAAACACACGGGCCAAATGCAGATATTGTGGTAGGTTTCCTCTAAGGAAAATGGCCAATCAGCACTGCTTGTACTTGCTTGCTCTCTCCAGGAATGTGCCGGTAAGCTCCAGCGAGGTCTGCAGCGAGTAAGTGCACAACTACACATCACCCCGCACCAGAGGGGCTCCTGCCAAATTGCAGAAGAGACAGGCAGCCTTTTGTGTTAGTACCCAAAACCAGGCAAGGCGCTGTCTCACTCACTATGGCAACTGTCACTGTGAGAATGATGACAGTGGGAACTAAACCGCCACAAGTGAAACTGAATCAGCTCCTCTGGAAGGACAGCAGCATTCCTAGCATACTTCCAGGGCCTCAGGCCAGCAAGGAAAAAGATCCTTTATCTCAATCTTTCTCCCTTTGGCTACAGAACTAGCTGCACTGGTAAGCTAAGTCCTCTCCTCGTCAACATGTCATTTTGTCAACTTGATGCTCTCTACTCACTCTTCTTCCTCTCCACAAACCATTTACGAAAGCTTATTCTAGTTTGAAAGAATTCGGGGAAAAAAACCCACAAAATAAATACTTTAAAATCCATGAGAATCCATGCCTGCCTCAGTGCAGAGCCCATACAGAAAAGTGGCTCCTCACCAGTACTCCCAGAAACAGCCCTTTGAATGCCTGAAGGATGCTCTCCTTTTTGAATACAATTTTGTTGATTGTGTAGCAGTAGTGAAAAGGTTGAATTAAGGAGAGGATATGTCGTCCTTCCATCCTTCCTTCTGTCCTCCCTCCCTCCCTCCCTCCCTCACTTCAGTCCTGCTCCAAGCTCTAAGGTCCAAAGCATTGAAAGTTCTTACATATCCAAAGATGATTTGAAAACTTCATTCAGTGCCTGCTGCTTCTTCAGATACATATCTAAAATGTACTAAGTGCGATGGCAGTTACTTAAATAAAAAGGTACACCTGCTCACAAACCTTGTGGAGAAATGACTTGGCCTGTCAGGTTTTCAAAATTAGTTTCACGGCATAGTTTTTGGGCCTCATTTTGACACACAATACAATCCCTGTGCACTACCCTGAAAGTACAAGGACATCTGAAGGGAGAAACTCAACTAGGTTGAAACCCCCACAAAAATATCCTTGCTGTCCTCCTGTGCCCAGAAACGTAGTGTAGGCAAGGTTCAGAGCCAGAGTGAGCCCAACAGCACTGAGTGAAGGAGAAAACCTTTTGTTTCCCTCACCTTTAGTTGACATGGAAAAGAGCAGGGAAAGAAACAGTCAGTTAGGCCTAATTTATATCTCTCATTCTTTAGAATTAGCAGCAACCAGCAAATTCAGCTGGACAGATAAGTCTTTTTAAGCAAAGGGTATAAACACCTAGGGGTCTGAAGACTCTGAAGCCAAGTTTAGGAGAACAGGGAGGGCAGCTGTGAGAGGGATAGCTAAGATGGGCATGGAGAATGGCTCTTGAATTACCAGGGTTACCCACTCTGACACATATACTAGGGCTTCAAGGACATACTGATAGGATGGGCATCAAATGGAGTCGTTGTGAACTATTTTGAGGTTTCTCAACTACATAAATAAACTTGAGCTCCCCATAGTTTTTTGTTTCAGTTCTTTCTTTTCAGTCTAGTTCTTTCTAACATACTCAAGTGTGTGTCTATGCAGGGAAGAACCACTTAGGAAAAGAAAAGGCTATTTTTTTTATTTTTTTTTTTCCCATAATGGGTATGAGTATTCTTGAGATGGGATTGTGAAAGTAAACACTGTGCTGGCTGCTGCCAGTACCAGCTAGCAGAAGGGTTACACATCTTGGGTTTAGTCTTGCATAAACAGGAAAAAGAGATGGCAGCTGGTACATGAAATGCCTGTGACACGGAAGCTGTTAATTCCATTTCTGTGGATGTATGCCCTTTTCGCTGTGTGTGTCTCTCAAACATCAGTAATAAAATCTCCTGTATACATCCTTAGATAGTAGCAATATGCATATTTATAGGATCCAAACAATAACCAGAGCAAAGATTAAGTGGCAATCCTGGTCTGAAACTCTATTCCTTACTGCTTCTTCTCACATTACCTCATTTTTTTGCCTTTATCTTTCACCTATGGCAACCTTTACTGAACATAATTGTCCTTGACTGATTAACACTATATCCAACCAGCTCCTATCACATGGTGATCTCTATCTCTACCTCTCTCTCTCTTTAAATTCATCACAATATCAGATAATTGAATGTAGAAAGCTGAGATCCTCCAGGTTTTCCACTGAAATGTTTTCCACTGAATACTCCTTGTAACGTTTGCCAGGGCTGATGTTGGTAGAATAGGTTGTGAATTATGCTTGGCTGAGAGATAACAGGAGATTTAATTAGGTTAGAACGATTCTGGAAATAACCTTATTTGTGTAGCAAAGAAGGTAAAGAGGCACTCAGAAGAACACAACTATAAATTACCATGTTAGCAATAGCTTTTGAATCACTGATAATTACCTCTGCCTGTTTTCAGCCCTTTCAGTTAGCAAGGTGGAGTTAAAATATTTTTTTAAAGGTTTAATTTAACTCAGGCTTTTGACCTTAATGTTTGGGCAACTGGTCCTTAGAGACTTTCCTTTTGGTTCAGGATATAATGATCTTGCAGACAAATAAGCCTGTAAGTAAGGTAAACTACCTTATAAACTTGCTATTCATTAGTTATTCTGTGGTAAATTACTTCCTGCATACTCTTCCTTACAGTCAATGCAAACAAGTGTATGTCTTGGTGAAACTATCATAAGCTGCATATTTCCTTAGAGTAAGACTGCAAATGGACAGCTAATATAAAGAAAAAATGTCTTGTAAATCCACCCTTGTGGTCTTGTATTTCTTTGTGGATCCAATGCTTTCTATTGACCTCCCAGGGTTTTAAGTAAATGCTTAACCTGCCTCATCCTATTGTGTATGAAATAGTGAAAATAAATTCAACTCTTTTTCAGTAAATGACCAGAAATATTTCCTGCACATGGAAAGCTTGCATCTATCTTTTACCTGAAAGTTATCAGCTCTTTTGGTGCCATCTTGTCAGAACTGTGCTCATCGGTCCCTTCCCTCCCACTTCAACACACGAACTAGATCCCTCAAATGACATAGAAATGGTGCATGAGTGGTGCATGCTGTGTAAAAAATTTTCACTCTTGAACTTGATTTTTCCTTTAGTGTACTATAGCCTGAATTTGATGACTTTCTTGGACAGAAGTTTAGAGGTTGAAGGAGAAACAGGATGAAATATTTGCATTTTCAGTCAGTGGAATTCTTTGGAGAGGATTATCTGACAATGCTAGACTTGTAAATAGGGTTTTTAAAGTTATTATTATGTCAAATCAATAATGAAGTATTATTAATGTTTACAGATTTTTCCAAAACTAAAATAATATTAGCTTTGGAAAAGATGGTCATGCTGCTTTAACTTTTTTGGACTTTTTTTTCCTGCTCAGGAGAATCTAAACAAAAGAATTGTTCTATATTTAATATGTTTTTATTATGCTGACTACCTTCAATTAGATTTAAAATCTATTTTCTCTTCTTTGACATTTCCAACTCAAAACTAGGAATTTTTCAGTTCACAAAATTTTTTACTTTCTGTTTCAGTTTGAAGTGAATACTGGTGGAAAATATAACTTTCTTCTCTGCCCCCCCCCCCAAAAGAGTTCTAATTAAATTTAAATATATATGTTTACTTTATACTGGAACAAAAGAGCAACGAACTAGCAGCCTTCTCTACAAGAGTATCTGCTCCCTAGTTGCCTGACCCTTGTGCCTGAGAGAAGAGCGCACCACTAGCAAGTTCCTTAGCATGAAGCAGCAGTTGAG
The DNA here is from genome assembly GCF_964188355.1 of Buteo buteo. Taxonomy (NCBI): domain Eukaryota; kingdom Metazoa; phylum Chordata; class Aves; order Accipitriformes; family Accipitridae; genus Buteo; species Buteo buteo. The sequence continues at coordinate 13,031,814 of NC_134187.1, read as the reverse complement.
TAGGGAGGCAGTGAGGAAAATGACCACCCAGCTAGAGGCAGATGATAGTGCACAAATTCAAAGAACTATAAAAACAAAATAGAAAGAATTTTTTAATACCCAGAAAGTCTTCTAATCTCTTGGTGGTCTTGATTTTTATCTCAGTTACACCAAGGAATGAATTGACTCAAATTAATCCATCTCTTATGCAGTAATGTGGATCCAAATTTGTGCCACAATATGTTAATTACTCTTAATGAGTTACAATAATTAATGACTTACATTAATTCATTATGTTGCTGTTAAAGCAATGGTATAGCAGTCGCAATTCCTTTAGCTTTTTGCGTTGCAGGTAAAAATAGTTTATCTTGTAGAGGGCAATGGTCATAAATTAGATACATAATGATATAATAATGTTAACATTTAACTGTTATCACCTTTAGAAAAAAGAAGTGATTAATAATTTTCCCTATAGAGTCCAACAGCACTCTACGTTTGGCTAGGAAAGGAAAGGCAGATGTAACTTAAAATATACATGTTCAAAAGACTGTGAGAAAAGTTAGTGGAAATTCCTAATGACTTTTCTGATACTTGGATCAGGGCCTAAATGAACTCTCAAGTTTTCCCAGTGTATTATATCTGTATCATGTCTCTTCTAGATTGCCTTTTCTTGTCCTTTGTAGTGCCGAAGGCATTTCCATGCTGTAACAAGTAATGACACAATGCTGTTTGTTGCTATTCTGTTTTCATGAATCAGTTAAAAGATGGCATAGCAAAAGTTACTGGAAACTTGGTTTCACACAGGCTTTGTTCGATGGAGGTTTTTCACGTCACAGAGGTTTCTGCTTACATCAGAGTTAAAATCTGTGTCTGCAAGCCCACGTGTATGGCATAGGACAAAGCACATAAGTCGGTCGAGCAGCAGTTGTTCAGCACTGCTCTTTGCGAAGCATGCAGGGGGCTTTCCTGGCAGTTTTCATGGGAACACTCAAAACCTTGTACAGCTGCTTCACACAGTCAGTGCATGCATTAGAATCTAGGAAAAGGAGAGAAAGAGATGTTATTCTTTACTGCTGTTCTGAGAATGCGATATATTGGCAACACGCTGCATTTTGATTATATTTCATCACAGGTTGCTTGATACTATGTCATTAGGCATTCATTTCCTTAGTGCAAAAGTGCATTGGAAAAATGGGCAACAGAATCCCAGAATGAGGTTGCTTTGTGTTAGGTATAATGTAAACAAAGTAAGACTGTTCTTGCCCCAGCAAGTTTGCAGTCTAAAAGATAAAAGAAGATGAAAAAAAAAAGATTGTCTAAGGCCTCTCAAGGCTGGTAAGTGACAAAACTGTTTCCTAAATGCTACCACATGATATTGAATTTGTTTCATCACCTTCACTTCAGATTTAAAAAGAAAATTCACACCTTGAAAATTCCTCAAAAGGATAAAAGCATTGCTGTGCTATTTATCTTGCAGAAAGGAAAATAAAGGTGAACTAATTCATTTTACCCTGCCAAAATATCTGACGCTGGATTACAGGCTGCAAAATCATACAGAAAGTTATATGAAAGTATTACAGATTTCTAGTATAAATGACTTATTCAGCTTACAACTGGTTCATCTGTTAAAGGTAAGCCAAAAAGACATTTCATGTTGGGCAAGCTGTGAATAAATTCAAAGCACTGTCAATACAAAAGCTTGGAAAATGATATATAAAATGTGAACAAAATATAAAAAAGATAGGATGATCGAAAATGGAGTTGAAAAGAATTTCAAGGGGTCATCTACCAGATCTGTCTCTGCTGAAATCAGAAGAAATGGTAGCCATATCATACTTTGCCCAATATGTTCTCTGAACTTCCAATAATTTATGTTTTGTGGGCTCCCTAGACCATCTAATGCTTAATTGGCCTTACTATTAGGAAATATTTTTCCTTGTATCCAGTTAAACTCCCTTGCTGGCAATTTAAGTTCATTACTTCTCGCTATGGCTATTTGGACATAGAAAAGAGTTTATTCCCTTCCTCTCTGCAACAGCTTTCTATGTAACTGAAGACTATTAGAAGAAAAAATGACCACACATCTTTTTTGGGTTTTTTTTTTTTGTTTTGTTTTGTAATGGACAGCCTTTATTTCATTAAGTTTTCTCATGAAAAAAAGATGGTGGCATCATTCCATCAAATCTAAGCAAATCTAATCTGCTGATTAACTCCTTAACTGAAGGAATGAATATGGGATAAAATCAGATCTTTCAATGAAATACAAAATATAAAAAAAAAACCAAAACAAATGAAACAAACAAGCAAACAAACAAACAAAACTACCACTACCACTGTAGCAATAAAATGTTCTCTGCATGTATACGAGATGGAAATTATGTACCTGAAATAAACAGCCTGGATGCTGTTTCCTATTCGAGACTTCACAACTTAAAGTGTGAAATTGTCTTCAGCTTCTGTTTTGGCATCTATAAAACAAGTAAACAACATATGAGAAAGAACAATATAGAAAGTTTCATTAAGGCAATAGTGCAATTAATTCCATTCAGCAGAGTTTTTCTAGAAGGGCATACTAAAAGCTGAGTGTGTTCTGCATGTAGGACTTCAGGAAAGCAGATTTGAACCACCTTCTTTTGTAAGTATCCGCACTTTCAAGGTGGAGGCATTAATGGAGTTCTTTGAAAATGTTCATCCAAACCCAGAAGTCAGTAGTTAGAGGACTGAAGCTTTTAGAGTCTGCTGGTGAGTAGTAATGGGACTTCAAAGCATGTGCTGAAACTGGAACAAGAAATGGACTACTTGTAAGCTTGGGACAAAGACAGAGAAGTATTAAATTCCTTGATAAAAGAGAAATATTAAAGTAGCAAATTCCTTGATAAAATGGTGATGGAAAATCCCTCAAATCCTATGTTAGAAATAGTGCTTGAAGACTGAAGATTATGGCCACAATGAGGCAAAGAACTCCAAACTGAAGATCAACTGTGAATGCTCAGTCCTCTATGGGGACTTGTGAATGTTTGCATTTGAGCTATCTTTGCTGAATTCTGTTTCATTTCCCCAAGCTAATGTTGTGTATACTAGCATAAAGGTATAGCACTTGAAAAAACAATGTATTCTTAATTTTTATACAAATTTTGTATGGAATGAGTCCTAGTGCAACTAAAATGGAAAAAGATAGTTTGAAATGTATTACCACAAAGCTGTGCTTGCAGACTGCAGACAGGATATACCACTTCTTGGTAGCTACAGATTATTTTATCCTGTGTATTTATTGCAGGCTAAGGATGGGATATATCTGGATATGTTTGGATAATCTATTGACTCAGCAGATGACATAACGGGATCTAAACATAACTTAGTACATTTACTTGTTCAAGTTGTTAATAGCAACAGTTCGAAAACAAGCCAAAATCTTCACTAAAAGACTTAGTTTTCCCATTCAAACAGGAAAACTATTTGGTATAGGTTTGAAAAGATAATAGTAATTATCTCCTCTGTCTGCAGTGTTGGAACAGAAGGATACAGGCTCTTTAGGAAGCACAGGCAGGGGACAAAAGGAGGGGATGTTGCCCTCTATGTCAATGACGAGCTGGAGAGCATGGAGCTGTGTCTGGGGATGGATGAGGACCCGACTGAGAGCCTATGGGTCAGGATTAAAGGGAGGGCAGGGACAGGTGACATTATATGGGGGTCTGCTACAGGCCACCCAACCAGGAAGACCGAGTGGATGAGGCCCTCTATAGACAGATAGGAGCAGCCTCACATTCACAAGACCTGGTCCTCATGGGGGACGTCAACCACCCCAATATCTGTTGAAGGGATAAGACATCAGGGCATAAGCAACCCAGAAGGTTCCTGGAATGCGTTGATGACAACTTCCTTCTCCAAGTGATGGAGGAGGCAATGAGGAGAGGTGCTGTGATGGACCTTGTTCTTACCAACAAGGAGGGGCTGGTGGGGAATGTTAAGCTCAAGGGCAGCCTTGGCTGCAGTGACCATGAAATGCTGGAGTTCAAGATCCTTAGGGCAGCGAGGAGGGTGCCCAGCAAACTTGCTGCCCTGGACTTCGGGAGAGCAGCCTTTGGCCTCTTCAGGGATCTGCTTGGTAGAGTACCGTGGGATACAGCCCTGGAGGGAAGAGGGGCCCAAGAAAGATGGTTAATATTCAAGGATCACCTCCTCCAAGCTCAGGAGTGATGCATCCCAGCAAAAAGGAAGGCAGGCAACAACACCAGGAGGCCTGTGTGGATGAACAAGGAGCTCCTGGACAAACTCAAACACAAAAAGGAAGCCTACAGAGGGTGGAAGCATGGACGGGTAGCCTGGGAGGAATACAGAGAAATTGTCTGAGCAACCAGGGATCAGGTTTGGAAAGCTAAAGCCCTGGGATGTCAAGGGCAACAAGAAAAGCTTCTATAGGTGTGTCAGTGTTAAAAGGAAGACTAGGGAAAATGTGGGCCCTCCCCAGAAGGAAACGGAAGACCTTGTTACCCGGGACATGGAGAAAGCTGAGGTACTCAATGACTTTCTTGCCTCAGTCTTCACCAGCAAATGCTCCAGCCACACTGCCCAAGTTGCACAAGGCAAAGGCAGGGACTGGGAGAATGAAGAACCACCCACTGTAGGAGAAGATCATGTCTGAGACCATCTAAGGAACCTGAAGTTGCGCAAGTCCATGGGACCTGATGAGATGCAGCCGCAGGTCCTGAGGGAACTGGTGGATGAAGTAGCTAAGCCACTATGCACCATATTTGAGAAGTTGTGGCAGTCTGGGGAAGCTACCACTGACTGGAAAAGGGGAAACATAATGCCCATTTTTAAAAAGGGAAAAAAAGGAAGGTCTGGGAAACTACAGGCCACTCAGTCTCCTGTCTATGCCTGGCAAGATCATGGAGCAGATCCTCCTGGAAACTGCACTAGGGCACATGGAGAATAAGCAGGTGATTGGCCATAGCCAACATGGCTTCACTAGGGGCAAATCGTGCCTGACAAATTTGGAATACTTCTACAACTGGGTTACAGCATTGGTGGATAAGGGAAGAGCAACGGAATCATCTACATGGACTTGTACAAAGTGTTTGACACTGTCCCACATGACATCCTTATCTCTAAATTGGAGAGATACGGATTTGATGGATGGACTCCCTGGTGGATAAAGAATTGGCTGGATGGTTGCACTCAAAGAGTTCTGGTCAATGGATCAATGTCCAAGTGGAGAGCAGCGACAAGTGGCATTCCTCAGGGGCCTGTATTGGGACTGGCACTGTTTAACATCTTTGTCAGTGATGTGGACAGTGGGATTGAGTGTACCCTCAGCAAGTTTACCGATAACACCAAGCTGTATGGTGTGGTTGACATGCTGGAGGGAAGGGATGCCATCCAGAGGGACCTTGACAGGCTTGAGAGGTGGGCCTGTGCGAACCTCATGAAGTTCAACAAGGCCAAGTGCAAGGTCCTGCACATGGGTCAGGGACAACCCCCAGTATCAATACAGGCTGGGGGATGAAGGGATTAAGAGCAGCCCTGTGGAGGAGGACTTGGATGTGTTGGTTGGCAAGAAGCTCAACATAACCCAGCAATGTGAGTTTGCAGCCCAGAAAGCCAGCTGTATCCTGGGCTGCATCAGAAGCAGTGTGGCCAGCAGGTTGAGGGAGGGGATTCTGCCCCTCTGCTCCTCTCTGGTGAGACCCCACCTGCAGTCCTGTGTCCAGCTCTGGGTCCCAAACACAAGAAGGACATGGACCTGTTGGAGTGAGTCTAGAGGAGGGCCATGAAGATGATCAGAGGGCTGGAGCACCTCTCCTATGAAGAAAGCATGAAAGAGTTGTGGTTGTTCAGCCTGGAGAAGAGAAGGCTCTGGGGACACCCTACAGCAGCCTTCCAGTACTTAAAGGGGGCTGACAAGAAAGCCAGAGAGGGACTTTTTAACAAGAGCATGTAGTGATAGGATGAGGGGTAATGGTTTTAAACTGAAAGAGGGTAGATTTAGATTAGATGTAAGGAAGAAGTTCTTTACTGTGAGGGTGGTGAGGCACTGGAACAGGTTGCCCAGAGAGTTTGTGGATTCCCCCATTCCTGGCAGAGTCCAAGGCCAGGTTGGATGGGGCTTTGAGCAACCCGGTCTAGTGGAAGGTGTCCCTGCCCATGGCAGGGGGGTGGGAACGAGATGATCTTTAAGGTCCCTTCCAACCCAAACCATTCTATGATTCTATGATTAATTGACAGTAAGTCTTAATGTACTTTTTACAGAAGGAATTTCTCATTTACTTGTAACAGGCTGTCAGTAGCATCAGCATGGAAGTAGAGCAAATTATTATAGAATAATCTTACATGGGATCTAAGAAAAAAACCTGAAAACCTTTGAAAGTTCTTATAGTTAAAAATATGAAGATACACAAAACAACATGGTGATGACTGCAGGAAAAATTCAAGCATACTACAATATTATCTAAGTAGATCAATATATAATCAGTAAATTAACTAATGTATTTCAAGATTCAGCCACAGCTAAAATTATACATTTTAGTATGAAAAACATAGTAGCTCTTTGTACTGTCAGTAGAGTGTTAGCTTTTTTTCCAGTTGAGAGTGCTACAAAGAAAATGATATATTTTTCTCTGCAGCATCTAATGCCTGAAAACTTGAAAATACTAAAATGTTTTTGATAACTTTTTAGTGTTATGTTGCTGTAAGGGCCATAATCCGGTATGCTTGGCTACTTTCTAGAAAGCTATGATATTGCATCAGGATTGCATTAGAAAGGAAAGTAAGCTATAATCAAATAGTTTGAACTAGTAACTGTGTCATCATTTGCTCTGACATCAGCGATGCTGAATAATGCCAACACTCCACATTTGGCTACGTGAGGTACTTGATTTCCACAGCTAAAGGTGGCAGGAGCCCTGCAGTTCTTCCAGCCCCAGCTTGAACAACACTGGTATGGGTGACTGGTTGGAGTGGGTATTTGGTCTTAGACAGGGTCACTCAAAATGCAATGGAGATATTCTATGGATTTCACAGTTCTACGGCAACCAACCCAGGTGCTCCCCTGGATGTCTCAAAATATATATTTGGGGATGTAAAAGGAGGAGATTAATTGCTTGCGATGAGGAGAGTCATTTGCTTATGATCCTGGCAGACCTGGGATGCCTGGGAGAATGCAGATGCTGCACTTGCCCTGCAGTCATAAGCTCTGGACAAGTAGTTCTGCTGAGTGAAGTATTTGGCATCATGGAAGTTAGTGTGACTCTTTAACAATGGGAAGCTTTTAAAATGGAAAAAAAAAACCCAAACCTTGACATCTATTTGGACAGTACTTCACTGGTGCCACAGGGGTGCATACTTTGAGAAAGAAAAAAAATTGTCGTTTATTTTTTTAATCAGAATATTACCAACTATCACAATGTAAGAAAATATAAGCTTCAAACAGCTTTACTAATGTATTATCAAGTAGTGATAATACTGTGACTGACTCTATTCCAGATAGGAAGTGAGAAGCATATTGAAAAATTTTTCTTGGCTCCAGAAACAAGCTTACTTTTTCTTTTGATTTTCCTAGCAATAAAACAACCTTGGACTTAATGTTTATCTCAATAACCATAAAGAAAAGAAAAAACAAGAACACACACACACAACTCCCCCGCCCCCCCAAAAAAAACTGGGAAAAAACCACCAGTTAAGCTCAATGATCTTTGTGAATTACATCAAAACTTAAAATTTCTGTTCCAGCTCTGGAAATCTGTGGTATCCTGCCCTAGGCTCTAGCTCTTGCTGGCAGCCTCAGTACCCCATTGATGGATGGGTGGTGAGTCAGGTACAGCTCCCATCACTGCCTAGCCCAGAAATCTTCTTGCTGGATCAGCCCACTCACGTGCAACTCTCCTGATTCTTCTGCTGTTCTCCCAGAGCTGATGTGGGGCAAGCATCAGCAGGGATGAAAAAAGCAATGACCAGCTGAGATTGGCATAACAAAGCTCCTGGTTTGGCAAGGTGTAGGCTGACTTTCTGCCTTTCCCAGCAGAACTGCTGACTTCAAATCACAAAGATCCCAGGCTAAATCTTGGGTATGTTAACGAGCAGAACACAAACATAGTAAATCTGGCCAAGGAAAGGGGACTATGCTAATTGCTTACATTCACTCTTTGTGTGGTACCAACTGGCTGATACAAGCGTAGTGGACGTAATACAGACTCATTCTGCTTTAACACCAATTCTTCCATTCATTATTTTCTTTTCCACATCCCTTTATTTTCTTTCCTCTTTTGCCCATGGTTTAATGTCTGTTTTCTGCTTCCTGCCAACAAAGTGATACCAAGCTCTGTAAAAAATTGTATCTTATGTATTATTGACCAGCGTTGAGGTGGGTTTTTTCCTGTACCAAACACATAATGTACTCTAGAAGCTCTGTAGTTTAACTTTATCTTGCATTCTGGTCAGCTGTACAGTATATGTTAGACACCAAAGCTTAATTTCTCTGGTTACAGACTCTTTTATATCCTGATTTGTAATAGCTTTTGTGCATGAGTCAACCCCTACTGAACTCTATTAGATAACACAGAACCTTAGTGATTACCAGGGAACAGCTGGCTCTGTTTCTGTATGTCTGTCAGGTATAGTACGTGTTTCATTGATGTACTGAAGTGCAAGAGATTTCATCAAAGGTTAAGTAGCAAGTTCTCATACATAAGACTTCAAAAATTGACACAATGGGTCATACTAAGAGACCATCTAGCCATCTCATGTCTGACAGATATAAGAAAAAAGGAGTAGAAGGAAGCTCTTTACCTAAAATTTCTTATCAGACACTTTTGAGTGGAAAATTAGATTGTTTTTAATAACTACTTCTGTTACTATTAAATTTTTAATATTTTTAAACATTTGGCCTCCACAACCACCCTTCTATGGCAATGCATCCCACAGTTAGTTCATGTACTATTGATAAAGTATTTATTTTTGACTTACTGTTTCTGTTCAGTTATTCTGCAGTTCCCTTTCACCTAGCAGTTTTCATATTCTTCAAAAGCTTAGTAATTGTTTTGAGTTTACTTTTTTCATATTGTGATTTTGCACATCTTTCTCATGCTCCCTATCACCTCTGCTTCAAGCTGAAGAACCTTAGCATTTAATTTCTTCTCACTCTCAAATTGCATTGCCACTCTGAGAATAAAGTCACTGTCACTGGAAGGAATATCGATCAGGTTTTCACCAAATACTCTCATTATACGTGGGCAAAAAGGTTCTGCAAGCTTCAGAATTGCATGAGTAAATACAAGAATACAGTGGTTTGTTTGCTTTTCCCCAGATACTGTTTTCTCTCCTTTGATTTATGTAACTTACCCAGCTCCCAATGGCCTCTCTCATTTCACATTCTATGACATACCACTTACCCCAAAATACACCTAATCATGTGAAGAAAAGTAAAATTGTAGACAAATATATTTCATTTTAACTATGAATGGGTAATCATGAAAGTGTTAGTTTCTATAGAGATTTGTTCCTAATCCAGTTGGAATTCAATATTTTTCCAATTATATGAAAGAAAGTATTCTATTCAATTTTTGTTAACAATTCAGAAATTGATAATGAAAGACCACTATATAGCGCACTATCTAGATTGCTTCATAAGGTGAGTGCAGTCAAGCATGTTTCCTGACACAGTACAGGCAAGTGGTAGATTCATATTCAAGAGTGGTGCCAGTACCACAAAATGTGAAATTGTGTCTTTGGGAACAGTGATTCTGAAAAGGCTTTACAAATCACTTGGATAACCAAATCAATATGAACATCCAATGCAATAATACAGCTAAGAAAGTCACCTTGGTCCTTACTCTGAGAAATTTTTCAAGGCTTGGAAAAATATCTTTGCTGGCAAAAGATTTAAGGACTTTAGTCTATTCACGTTATAGAAGAGTAAGCTAACAAACAAAATGGTGATTGTATATAATCACTAATCATGTAATCATAAGGAAAAGAGATACTGAAGACTCTGCAGACAGAGACATAAAAAGATCAAAAAACTGGAAATAATCTTTTCACCAGAAGGAGAGCAACTGGGACAAATCCCCCAGTGGATTATCGATCTCTTTAAGTCTTCCTATCTAAATCACATCTTCTAGAAAAAGACCACAGTCCTTAAAAAAAGGCTAAAGTCTTCATTTAGAAAAGAGTGGATGTGGTTCTTTATCCTATATTATGAAAAATATTGGACTGAGTCATTGAAATGGTTCCTCTAAATGATATAAAAAATATTGTACTGATACCCCCTTAAATTTACACTTCTACTTTCTACTTAATATCAGTAATAGTATTAATAACTGTGACTCTATCTCCACTGCCATCGCCTTTTATGTATGACTGTAGTTAAACATAAAGTTCAAATCCCACATTTCTCACTTCAGAAGCTGTTTCTCCCTATGGGATAACAGTTGGCTAGATTTGGTGTTTTAAAGTCATTTTTCTGAGTTTGTTTTTCTTGCTTCCTAATTCTCAATTGCAGAGGTCTTCCATCTTGGTCATATTTCACCCAGAAAAAAATATTTTTCAATCTGGAGACTACAGACACCTCATATTTAAGCTAATCCCACACCTATTCCACCAGCAATCCCCAACACATGCATTTCTGGGTTTCCACAGTTGTTTCACACTTTGCCTCTTTTCACTTTGTCCCCACTCAGACTTATCAAAAGAAGTTCAGGAGAGCATCAAGGATCCATGCACTTCAGCACTTTGCTATTCCACTGATGTGCCCAGCCAGCTCAAATACTTCTTAATTGAGACCAAGACAGAATGTGTGAAACTTCTAGTGGAGTTCCTCACACTAGGATTCAAACCACAATTGAGTACCATATGCTCCATGAGAATGCTTATTTTTCCTCTTGCACTTTGAATTAAAAGGAAAGCCACACAAATGGGGTAGTAAGAAAAATCTAAAAAGCAACCCCAAAATTATGTTCATAATAACTCCAAAAGGCACCCAAGAAAGGACCCATTTCCCAGAACTGATATTTAAATGAAAAGGTTCTCATCAAATCGAACTAGAGTTAAACCTCAACCAATTATATTTAAATGTAATGAAAAATAAATACAGCTGAGCTATTAAGATAGCTGGAATAGCTGAAGGTCTGTCAGCACTTCCATTATAAACCTAGTTTGTTCAGGGGATTATAAGTGCTGTAAAAATGTGTTCCAGGCTGAAACTTGGCAGACAAAGGTTGTAGTTTTAGAGGTTGGGATTTCTTTTTTCTTTTTTTTTTTTAAATAGGTTCAAAAAAAGGATTGGCCACTTTTAAGTTATAGGATTGGTAGGCTCTGGAATTTTCCAACACTATTTTTGGCGTTCCCATAATTCAAAAAAGGACTGATTTTAAAAATAAGATGATGTAAGCTATTATTAGTCCATGATGTGAACTAACCATATGCTGCTTTTGGGATTTGTACAGGGGTTTATTTTTAAAAGGCAAGTGGGTTCAAACGCAGGTCACTAGACTAATATAGTTTGTTTGACTCGTAGGGTGGGATTTTTCAAGCGCCCTCAGCAGTGGCCTACCTCAGCTCCCAAGAGCTGACATCAATGGTGTCAAAAGCTGAGGACTTAGTACACCCCCACTCATCAGCTGGGATAATGACAATAAACTCGCATACCTGCTTATTCTTTTATTACTCATCTCTCACGCTTTCTCTTTGTGATGGACTGGAGTTTCATCAAAGATTCTCTGTATGGGATAGCACAGATTTATTGGTATAATTTCTTCCCTACCTCCTTCTTTCTGGTGGCTTATAGATGTGGGAAACCAACTGAGCATCAAAGGCCTTCCCCTCCCAGCAATGCCTGCTTAATCAGTTTCTGCAGGGAGTACGGGATTATCTGGGGAGCAGCACACACTTCTGGCCGTGAAGTGTGGAAGCGAGTGAGTTCTGGCCGTCCACTTCACCCTACGGACCACAGCACGGCAGCAACACTACACACGGCGTGGATCCAAAACTAGAAAAGAGATGAGCTGAGAATGCAGAGTGCTTGTGACAGTTGTCTAGGAACGTGCCTTCTCAGACAGAAGCAGGGGTACTTCTTCATAAGTGTGTATGAACAAGAAGCACTGCAAAAGTATCGGTGATATCAAGGAACAGTAACTTTCACTTTTCTTTTTCTTTCTGTCCATGGAGGAGAGTGTGTGTGTGTGTGCCTGGCGGGAGTGGGTGACAGACACCACTGCTATCTTCACGAATGTGAGTCAGAGCCGTCAAAGGGCTGAAGGACTCTGTTCTGACATTTAGAAATCCCAAGATCCATAGGGTCCTTCCAGCCGTTTCCCAAGCTCAGCTGTAGCTACAGGCCTGTTCCACTTTTGTTGATGTTGAGAACATACTAATTTTACAAACATACTTCAAAAAAGATTCTGTTTCTCTGCTCCCAGAAGAACCAGCAAGGCAGTGGTTTCAGACACAGTACCCTGACGCAGGAAATCAGCATTTACATTGGGGCTTGAAAGGGGCAGACCAAGGACTTGAGCCACAAGTTTTAGAAGAGTAAGCAAACTAGGAAGCTATTGATTATTCCAGAATAGAGCTTTTTCGTTCTCACGTTCTTTAGTGTGGTTGTTGGTACGTGGAATAATTTCTGTGTCAAGTTTCCGGGGGATCACAAGTAATTTTGTTTCTTGATTATGTGAAACAGAAAGAGGATGCTGAAATCTGACAATGTATCATAAAATTAAATTGAATAATTACTTTCTAACTAGCACTTGTTAATTTCCATGAGACATGAAATCATATCCTTATTTCTCTATTTATTTACACAATGAAGTATGCTAACAAAAAATATGTCTGGTTTGGGTTTTTGTTTTTCAACTTGCTCCTTTATAAATAACTTTTTATTTCAATTAATATTAAGGGGTTTTGAGATGCAGGTTTTAAGAAATATTTACATGGCACAATTCATAGCATTTGGAGTGAGAAACCATATTTATTTGTATTTAATGTTGCTAATAACTCAACATCTCTAAAATACTTTTCTAACCTTTTTCACACTCATAAACTGTGTAGGTTTTCAGGATCAGACTTGGCAGGGAGGTTGTCCTCATTAAGGAGAATTAAGAAATACTGGCAGTGGGTCAGCATGACTGCTCCTAGTTCACCACATAAGTGAAAAGAAAACAGGAGACTGGAAACAAACAGAAAGCACAAGTTAAAGCACATCACAATAAAGTCTTGTCAGCCAAGTAATATTTTAATACTTTTCCTACTGTCACTGAACAGTGTATGCTGTATATATTTGGATTTCTTCTGAAATGTTTAGTTACTGAATACTTTAAACCAGGATAGACTTTTATTTTTTCCCTGCTGGGGATGAAGGGAGTCATGGGTCAGATTAACCTGGCATGACCCAGTGCCTGATTGAAAGACTGCCACAGATTTTTCTTCAAACGCCTCCAGCACAAGCCTTCAGAGAGGCGTAAATTCAGAGGAGTAAGATTTGCATTGTCATACTGAGCATCCTCCAAAGGCAAGGATTTGCCATGTTTTAGCATAACACAAGGGAGAGCACTTCTGCACTCGGCCTGAGACGTGCCTTACCTAGAACTCCCCAAAACCTGCGTGGAGCTCATAACCCCATTCTCTATTCAGCCTTCCTGTCTCTAGCCTGGCCTGGTGGGCTGTGCTCCCCAAACCTTTCCAGTTGGATGGGAGCTCTGTGCCCCAGTCTTCTAAGGGGTTGTGAAAGGAAAAAAGATCTTGTTGATCATCTAGGCTGCCATCATCCTACAAGTCCCATGTAATAACCTCAGACACTATCAAGTCGACAGTCTTTGTTACAAGCCATAACCCTTTTTCTGTGGAAGACATGCTGGTCGAAGAGAGGGATTATCTAAACCTGAACTCCTGGGAGCTGTAAAGGAAACATTGCCTTGATTTTCCCCGTGAAAAAGAAGTCTTTAAAAGTGCAATTGTGTCCCGCAGCATGAAATCAAGGCTGTTTCAGAAAAAAAAAAATCAAATTCTCACGCAGTGGCCTCATCAACCCAGTCATCAAAAATAATACGAAAAAAATTATTTTGACTCCTCTCAATAAGATCTTTAATTTGTTTTCATCATGCTTTATTAAATGGTGACAATGGTAATGAAAACATGGATTTCATTCAGCTCTCTGAGAAGCACTGACGCAGGGAGCAGAACGAGCCATGGTTGCCCTCCTGCTGGGTAGGCATCAGTGGACAAGCTGCACTGTTCCCAATTGCAGGGGACTCTACGGTTTGCTAGGGATCAGGCAACTGGGAGGGAGAAGAGAGGACAAGCAGCCTTTTCCCTCCCCACAATGCAGAGGACAGGGAAAGGATTCGATCGCTACATTTCAGATGTAATCAGAGCAGTGCTGCTCAGAGCACAGGATCTCAAGCTCCCTCTTGTCTTGTCTGGGAACCCTCATCCTCTGTGGGGACCACAGGTTGTACTGGGGAGGATGGGGGACAAGTGCAACAAGGGGGAGGAAGAGTTAAATGAAATCTGTGCCTTCTCCATATCAGAATTCTTTCCCAAGGCTGATTCTGGACAAGATGCGTTAAAGGCTGTTGAATACCCAAGCCTGAGTCAGAGAATAGAACATAATTTTAAATCTCACCTCACACTTCTGTTTCCATTTCACTAGGCCCTTTTAGCTGAACTCCAAAGGCCAGATGATGAGCTGGAGAAGGGAAGGAAGCTCTGAGTCAACAGCGGTTCACAATTTCCTTTTCAACTGTCAAAACATACCGATACCCTCCTCTCCCTGAAACCTCCTGGCTTCTCTTGTGAATCCTAACTCCATACTCCATTGTCTTTTAAGGAAAATGAGATTAATTCGGATCCTTCCTCAATGTGGTTATAAAAGGGGAAATTCCTTAAACCACTGACTCAGAGCAGATCCTTTTAAGGTTTTGCTTTTGTTGTGTGAAAGAAAGCTGAGGAATTTTCAATATCTGAACACCCCACCCCTGGGCTGCATCACTTCAAAACCAAATGTTCAACTGTTTGCAGCTCTATTGTTAGATTGCTTTGTTATGTGATACACTCTCTGACTGCATGCTCTGTGACACTGGGAATCATAAAACCCCCATTTTGGAAATGAACTCTGGTATGTACATAACCCACATACCAGGGAGCAGGGCTTGGTGGCACTCAGAGCACTGCCTGCGTTACGAGGTGTTAGTGAAAGTTTTGGTCTCTTCAGCCCCTTTTATTGGTTCTGCAGTGGATTCCTTACTTACAGATGTTTTCAAAAGCAGCAGTTCCAAGGAGATTCTACTTATTGCCAAAAGTTTACAGCTGAATTTCTTGGCATTCGCAAACCATGATTTCATCAGAACATGAAATAAGTCAGAGCTGCTGTTGAAAGACACCGTTTTATAATCCAGCATTGTAAATTTAAGACTTTTATTTGCTGCAGAGTTTGGTTTCCATTTGTTCAACTCTTTGCTAGGTGTATTGCTTGGGAACAGATATAGAAGTTTTACAGGCCCTTTGTGCAATTTAAAACCCCTGTATAGAATACCACAGTGTGCTGCCCATTCACATCATTAAAGACTTTTACAAGAGTATCATGTTCACACTTATATGTACTTCACTCTAGCGACCCTCCCCGTGCCATGTTTGAATTATTATAAATGGGCCCATGCAGAATGCTGCCTCAATAGCTGAAGTAGGGAGGCTTTGTTTAAAATTCAAATAATAGCTGAATGGTGTCTGTTTGTTCCTGATCAACACTCTGCATACAAAAAACGTTGCACTTTCTTAAAAGGCAGCAAATGTGGACTAATATTAGCTTTTGGAACTAAGGGGGAAGTTATTCATTCACTCAGCAGTGCTTTGCAAGCTATCAATCTTCCAGGTATTTCTATTAGCTTTAATCATCGAGGTTGTTTGTTTGGAGCAATTTCTAAGAGAATAAAGGTACCTTTGGCTCTTATCTCCTGTCATCAAAGCATCCATTAGGAAATCCAAGCCCTGTAGGCAAGCTCAAGGGATTACTCAAAGAGGTTTTCTTGAAACAATCAAGAATTCGGTGCCCTCTCTTCAGTGCACAGGAGTTCAGTTGGAAACCATAATCTGAAAGAGAGGTTTATCTGGGGCTTAATACAATTTGAACAGGATTTTGTTCAAGGCAAACCTACAGATAAAAGCACCTTAAGTATGTCGAAACAAAGATGAGCCCACATTCCTTGTGGTGCTGTTTCTAAGTCCAATGGTCTGTCAACAAAGTGGGGGGGGGAAAGCTCTAAAAGTCTTACAATTATCACAATAGTCAGTAGATTGGGCCACTGAGAAGCTAATTAATAGCTTTTTAATAAAGGAATGCTGATTAAGTGTGAAGCAGTCAAAAGCTGGTTCAGTGTTGGGGGTGGGAAGGCTTACTAAGTAAATAGGCAGCTTGAGGATGGGGAAAATGTGAAGATTGGGAACTTGTTAAGTAAAAAATATCTTAAAGACATGGGATAAACTTAAACTGAAAAAATTTCTGAAATGCATATAAACCTGAATTTCCACAGAATTTGAATATTTTCATTCTTCAGGTGCAAGAATTTAATTCAGCTCACTGTTAATAGAAAGACAGGAGAGGAGATGTCGTCAAAATGCTAATGCACATTTACACTTAGGGTCCCTGGGCTTGGGAGACAGCCCAGTGTAGTACAGCTAGAGTTTGGGTAACCTGGGTTCAGCTCCTGCTTCTTCCACTTGAATGCCTTGTCCTCGTTGGTTCTTCTTCCCTGGGAAGGGAGATGATGAATGCTTTGAGATGAACTGACAAAAAGCCTAACATGAAGTTTAGATATTGTTGTACTACTGCTTTTCCCAAGAGTCCCAACCGTGAGTTGGAACTTTGTCTTTGGTTCTGTAGGAACAGAGAGCACAGAGCCTGGCTCTGCCTTGAGCCTACTATAATTAAATAAATGGGCCCGACTGAGTGACAAATGAGCAAGTAGGAAATTTTTAAAGAGAAGCATTGTGTTTCAGCTTCTTAAGGTAACAGATACAGTTATGCTTTTCTTGAGACTGGAAGCCTTTCAGAGCATGCAACCAGGGAATGAACATATCTATGAGGGTGTCAATCTATAAAGGAAATTAAGTAGACAAGAAGTATTTGAAATTTCAAAATGGTTTTGACAAAATACTGTTAAAGAAACTTAAACCTAATTAGAAAACTCATTTGCCATGAGCATGGACTGAAAGTGTATTAAAAGATAGGAAGCAAGGCATAAAGCTTAATAGAGTTACTTATCAGGATGGAGAAGAGTGAACAGTATGGTCCCTTGGAGATCAGTTTTAGAACCTGTTTTATTCAACTTCTACAACAATGACCTGACAACAGGAGTGAAAAGTGACATCTCCAAGTCTGAAGATGAAATTAAGATCTCTTGGATAGTTGAATATCATGCGAACAACAAGAAACAACAGGAAGAACTGACAAGTGTGTTTGGCTGCAGTTAAAAACAGCCAGCAATACACCAGATATCATTGGAGGGACACCACCCAGATGCCATCATTTTGCATATATATAAAACCTTTGGTGCATCTACCTCCTCAGTATTGTATGTGGGTTTGTGATATCAAGTGGGACATAATGGAATTAGAAAAAGTACAGAGAAGAGTAAGTAGGTGATGGAAGAGCTGCCTTACAAGAAAATATTAGAGAAGTTGGAAAACTTTTGTTTCAAGATGAAAAGGCTGGAAGGGCTATAATAACCTTCTGTAAGATCCTGATGGATTAGAACTGTTATCAGGAATGTATTTCTTTAGGCAATAGCTAATTAAACTTCTGAAACTTATGGCCATAGGAGGTTGTGGGAGAGGACAGTTTTAGCAGGTTCAAAGTAGATTAGATAAATTCATGGACAACAGATTGATAAATCAATGCTGACAGGACTAAGCAGAGAGGTGTCTTCTCCATTCCTTATAAACGAATTTTGATGGGAGATGAATTACAGAGTGTGACCAGGCTCATGTGCTGTCCCAAAACAGCATGTCACATTGCTACTGTCAGAAGCAGAATACCCAGTTAGAAGGACTGCTGATCTGACCCATTAGGGCATTTCTCATATTCTGACATTTTTTTCCAGTGTTGGACACTTATCCTAATTAAACTAATAGAGACTAAATATACCATATACACAATATTACCTCCCCAGAAATGGACATTTAAGACTTGTAATGTAATATTGCTTCATGTCCAAGAGCAGCACATCAGCACATAGATGGGAATTACAGGCATGTGTTGAGGCGACATCAGGTTATAGGAAGAAAGTGAATTTCTCAGGGAAGAAAACAATCATGACATTAGCTTTTACATAAGCCCAATAAATTGTCAGGTTGCTATTCAAAATATAGATTCAATAAAAATACTGTGCATGGTTCCAAAATCTTTCCTTCATCCTAACAAATTTACATGTCTGTAGAACTGTAAAATGTAATTAGCTTTCATTGACTCAAAGTCCATCTGTTGTCAGGGATATTTTTACATGATCCCATAAAAAAAGTCTATTATAGGCTATAGAGTCCATCTACAGAACTGAATATGGATGAGTTACAGAGAGCAGCTCTCCATTTTTTTCAGGCAGTTCATGCTGGTTCTGTCTAGGCTCTATCCCCATTTTCACCTGATTCACAATATCTCTGTCTGACACGAAACTTCAGTCTGCATTGAATCTCTGTACGTACGTCAGCTCCCCCCAAAAGCCTTGCAGAGGATAATCTCTCAGCCCAAGCCTGGTTGCCATCAGCAAATCTTTCCTGCTTCTTTCAAAGCTCAGTATGCAAAAATGTAAAATTATTCAGGAGAAAACTCCTCTTTTAACATTTACCAGGAAAAGATCTGATCCTGCAGATATTCACAGGCTGACAGAAAGCTAAGCTTTTAATGTGCAGCAGCATGGGACAGTCCTCAGGAAAGGTAGGAATTTTGAGATTGACATCAAAGGCAGAAGACTAACAAGGGAGTTTTAAACTATTTCCTGTACTGAGACTAAACTAAACCCTCCCACCAGGACTGGCTCTATGCAGAGGCAAAGCCAGCAGTCATTTAAGGAAGTGGGTTATCGACAGTGGCA
Organism: Buteo buteo; assembly: GCF_964188355.1. Lineage (NCBI taxonomy): Eukaryota > Metazoa > Chordata > Aves > Accipitriformes > Accipitridae > Buteo > Buteo buteo. The sequence continues at coordinate 13,012,765 of NC_134187.1, read as the reverse complement.
AAACAGCCACAGTCCCTTTTCCAGCTTTTCCTGTGCCAGAACCTGAAGAGCCAAACTTAGCTGCTACTGTCCCAAAGGGAGAAATCAGAGCAGCATCTACTGCTGTGAGGGCAGTGGACCTTCCTAGTAGCAACAGCTAATGTCTTTTTATCTCCCATCCTTTAGGGACAGTAAGCATGTTTTCCCAGATTCCTTTGGCTCACACAGTAATGAAAAATCTTGAGTCTTCTTGTCCCATGACATCTTAAATGTTCTGAGAGGGTAGTCAAGGGCAGAGCCATTCTACTTTTTCTTGCTCCTCTGGTTTATATTTTCTCCTTAAAACTGTTTTTCTTTGTATTTCTATTATTTATTATTTCAGGTTTATTTCACTGTCTCTTGTCCCAGTTACTATTAAACTGACCCTACGTATTTTAGAAGATAACTTCTTTGGCTTCTTCATAGATTCTTTACATTACAATACCTTTCAAGTCAGTGGAGCTACCATGAAGATGCACTCTCTAAACCATTGTGACTAAAGACAAAGGCTTGGAATTAAGTTATGGTTTTGGTTTTGTTCACTAATTCTATCTCAGTGCCTTCAGTTAAAGGCATCAAACTTCTTGGAGTGGTGATGTGGATGTGATTAACCTGAGATGCAAATCTCCAGTGAAACTCGAAGCTCCTTAGCCTGAAAATTAGCTACAAATCTTCACAAAATTGGCCTTTGTTACCAGATAATTGTGCCAAAACTGTGCACAAAACAAAATTAAATGTTTAATGTATCTCATGATTATTGAGATTTCAGAAACTTTTGAATTTTGCATCTGGATTACTTTTAAAATTTGATTAAAAAATTGAAAGAAATGGATACAGTTTGTCCTAAGGTTGTCTCAGATTCACCTCAGATTCAATTCTCTTACTTCTTTGGTGTGTTTTTATTTGTTAGAGGGTTCTTACTAACATAGTATGGAATGATGTCACCTTAACCTTAGACACAGAAAGAAGAATAAATTAACTTCCAGAGTAAGACATCTTCCTCTGCCTATATAAGCTTTGTATTTCATGCTAGAAGCACCTCTCCCCATTGACTTCAGTGGAAGTGCAAAATGAGTCATATCCTAACTTTGGTCTTTCAAAGCGCAGGATTTCCAGATCTTGTCCTTTTAACTTGCTACAGTCACTTGGAAGAGATAAAACATAGATAAGGCAATTCAGAACCTCCGACCTAGCTTTCTCTTCTGAATAACATTCCAACAGTATGTGTCTGGCTTTTAGAGAGACTAATTACTTTACTGAAGCATCTAAAAAGCAACGCTTAATGTAGGAACTGTGGCTATCCTTTCGCTGTGTGCCCAGCTCAGTTGTGCATACTTAAGCATCTCAGTCCTATTTTAGATGTCTAGTGTGTTTCACCTGGTTTCCAGGCACTCTCCCAGATGGACACGAGTTCTCATAGGTCCTGTATTGGACTGGGTGCCTGCCCCATCAGGGCATCTGAGACACTAGGGCATCTCAGATAGCAGCACGTACCCATGAACGGAGAAATTAGTTGAACACTTCTCCCCTGTCAATCAGGTTCTATCAATTGCATTTCAGCTAGACATCCTGGCATGGAACTGAAAACCTTTCACAGCAGAAGACATTTCACTTTCTAATAACAGGCATCTTCTAGTAAAGAAAACTATTATTTTTCTTTTAAAGTACTTGACCAGTGCTGCAGATATTATTTCAAACAACAATTTCTAAAAACATTTTGTAATGATAAAAAAGATTATTTTTTAGTATTTAAAAAAGCTAATGCTTGGGATTCCAGCCAACATTTTTTTTTTACTTTCTCTCAACCAGTTTTCTCATCTGTGTGCCTGTTTGATTGAAATTTGCCTTGGTCTCTAGGAAAGAAAGAACACTGGGGCCTCCTACAGTTTACTTTTTGATTGTAGCTTGTGTTCAAGTATCAGTCAGAAACCACAGCCGTGACAAAGGGGCATATCAGTAAAGATGCTTTACTAATACACATAAACAGATAGCACTCTTCGCAAAGGTAGGCTTCATCTGTCTAAATATTGATATATACAGTCTGAATTTATGCTTGTAACTTGATTAGTGGAAAAAAAAGGCACTTTTAGGGTGCAATTTATCTTAGTCTAACCTAGATGCCTAAAACCGTCCAGATGAATGGTATCCTAAATCTCTACATCTTTCTGTTAACTATAAAGGAAGTCTAGACAGCTTGTTCAGATGTAAGTGTCTATACTGCAGATGTTTGAAGTTAAGTGAAAGGAATCCAGGGAGTTTACCATCCAAAAACAAGAATGTGGATATCATATGGGGAAGGTCTGAACCATACAAATATTAAAGAACATGCCTAGCGTCGCAGATGACACCTGAGTAGCAATGCCAAGAATGGAATACATATTTCTTGAATTCCAGGTCAATACTTCAACCACAGATCACCTTTTCTATGAAATGTTATAAGTAGGTATATAAAACTTTTCACATCTTAAAATAATGCTTCCAGCTAGTACAGAAAGATGTTGGCTAACCTCCCAGCCATACCTTCCATTCCCACCTACCCACAATATCCCTACATAAGCGTTCAAAGGAACATTTAGCTTTTTGCTCATTTAAAGAAACTACTAAAGATACAAATAATAGAGTCCACTCAAGGAAAACAGCATGGTGTAGGATACAAGAGCTATATTTTCTTAGAAAAAAATTGCAATTTTATAGAAGAGAAAAGAGTGCAGAGAGAGAGAATTGCATCCCTTCCTCTTCACATTTTTTTAACTAAAACCATAATCCCAGGAAAAATATCTGAACAGATGTTTTCCCTTGAAAACATTCCAGAAAATGAAAGCACACATGGCATACTGATCTGCTACTTCCTTCAACACATTCTCGTTCAGAGATAACAAATGTACCATGTGATGTTGCCATAGTAGCTACTTGTATTTTACCACTGAGTGAAGCAGAGGAAAAGTTAATATATCTACCCATACTCTGGGCATTGGATTGGCTGCAGTGGCAGATTGTGCCTCTAGCATTTGATGTCATTTTTCTTCTCTAACATTGGCCTGTGTGTTGTATTTTAGAGCATGTGTGCTAAACTACAGTATGCAGCAAGCAGCCATTTAGATCAGGTATCTTGTATGTCCAGATTCTCTGACACACTAAGGTCACTGAGCACCGCTGAGCAGGAACAGCACCTTCAGGCCAGCAAGATGCCAATGGAGAAGTGCCTCTGTTCAGGTTGGTCATCTGGCGTGGTGTCCTGGTTTCAGCTGGGATAGAGTTAATTGTCTTCCCAGTAGCTGGTACAGTGCTATGTTTTGAGTTCAGTATGAGAAGAATGTTGATAACACTGATGTTTTCAGTTGTTGCTCAGTAGTGTTTAGTCTAAAGTCAAGGATTTTTCAGCTTCTTGTGCCCAGCCAGAGAGAAAGCTGGAGGGGCACAAGAAGTTGGCACAGGACACAGCCAGGGCAGCTGACCCAAACTGGCCAACGGGGTATTCCATACCGTGTGATGTCATGCCCAGTATATAAACTGTGGGGGGACTGGGGGCAGGGAATTGCTGCTCGGGGACTGGCTGGGTGTCAGTCAGCTGGTGGTGAGCAATTGCACTGCGCATCATTTGTACATTCCAATCCTTCTATTATTGCTGTTGTCATTTTATTAGTGTTATAATTATCATTATTAGTTTCTTCTTTTCTGTTCTATTAAACCGTTCTTATCTCAACCCACAGGTTTTGCTTCTTTTCCCGATTTTCTCCCCCATCCCACTGGGGGGGGGGGGGGGGGCAGTGAGTGAGCAGCTGTGTAGTGCTTAGGTGCTGGCTGGGGTTAAACCACGACACATGGGGAACACCATTCTTCCCCAGGCACCTAATCCTCTCCCAGGCCCCTTCCACAACTTCTAGACTGGGAACAAGGACTGTGCTCAGTGCACATCATGGCCCTTGGCATATATTTGGGCAGTTTCAGGCTTCGTCTTGGGCTTGGCTTACTTTAAATTAGGAACTGCAACTTTCTACACCCTCCCTGTCATATACTCTATCTGCATGTTTTTCAAACAGACTAGGGACTACATCTCAATGAGTTTTCCATTAATTTATACAATGGAGCTGGCCAATGTAATGGCTTTTTATAAAGGAATGCCAGAAAGTAGGGGACAAATATCAAGCAGAAAAACATCCCAATTACCACTACTAATAATTCTGGAAATGAACTCATCTGAGGCAATATCATTAGCAAAAGAACTCATCTCATATACTTGAGAAACTGGTGTGATCAGTAGGAAATAATGGAAATGTTTGTAGAATCCAGTGGAGAAGCTTGAAATACTGAAAAAGAACTGACAGCAAATTTTGTAGGACAAGAAAGACATTGTTAAATTGGAAACATGACTGAAACAGAGGTATTTAAGGGTATGTGTTGCTCAGAAAAGCTATAACTAAAGCAAGAACTGGTAGATCAATATATTCACATTCTTACATTGACTTTAAAGTAGACTAATGAAATATGAATGTAACCACATTCACTGAAAAGACAGTATAAGCCTGCCTGTGTCAGCACCATTCCTGGAGAGAGCTGTAGCACAAGTTCTGTGCCTCTGAACCTAATGATGAACTTGAATAATGTATAAAGTCATTAAATACTATTTGGAATTGTAGCATGAATGACTTCTCTTTCCAAGTATAGCGAGGAAGACAAATGGTGCTAATAATGATAGGACTCAACTGTTTCTGAGCTCTTTCCTTTACAGAAAAAAACCATCAAATAAACACGAAGGCAACAATAAGATTATTTTAGCCTTACTTTTTGAAAGTTCATGATCTTCAGAGATATTCAAGGAAAAATATTAGAGATTAGCCAATTCCAGTCTGATTCATTCAAATGAAATTAAAAGATACTCATGGGTATGGCTATAACTTGGGTCCGCAATTTCAAAAGGACAAATTAAGTTACCTAGTTAACGAAGTCAGCTGTACTGATGAGCATATAGACTTCACTGCAGTGTAAGCCTGAGAACTCTCTCTATTAAAGGTACAAAATCTATGAAGAGCCCTTATCCCAGATATAGAAGACTAACTTCTAAGCTTTTAAACCTGGACTTTACTGCATCACAGAATATATTTAAGAATAAGCAGAATATCTACAAGAAATGCAAAAATAAAACAAAACAAAACAAAAAAACCCAACCCAACCCAAACCAAACCAAGGACTGCTTTGTAAAGAACAGAATGGATGATTACACTCAAAGAGTTGCAGTCAATGGATCAATGTCCAAGTGGAGAGCAGTGACGAGTGGCATTCCTCAAGGGCCAGTACTGGGACCAGCACTGTTTAACATCTTTGTCAGCGATGTGGACAGTGGGATTGAGTGCACCCTCAGCAAGTTTGCTGATAACACCAAGCTGTGTGGTGCGGTCAACATGCTGGAGGGAAGGGATGCCATCCAGAGGGACCTTGACAGGCTTGAGAGGTGGGCCCATGCCAATCTTATGAAGTTCAACAAGGCCAAGTGCAAGGTCCTGCACATGGGTCAGGGCAATCCCAAGCACAAATACAGGCTGGGGGATGAATGGATTGAGAGCAGCCCTGAGGAGAAGGACTCGGATGTGTTGGTCGACAAGAACCTCAACATGACCCAGCAATGTGTGTTCACAGCCCAGAAAGCCAACCGTATCCTGGGCTGCATCAGAAGCAGCGTGGCCAGCAGGTCAAGGGAGGGGATTCTGCCCCTCTGCTCCGCTCTGGTGAGACCCCACCTGCAGTCCTGCGTTCAGCTCTGGGGTCCTCAGCACAGGAAGGACAGGGACCTGTTGGAGTGGGTCCAGAGGAAGGCCACAAAGTTGATCAGAGGGCTGGAGCACCTCTCCTGTCAAGACAGGCTGAGCGAGTTGTGGTTGTTCAGCCTGAAGAAGAGAAGGCTCTGGGGAAACCTTGCAGCAGCCTTCCAGTACTTAAAGGGAGCCGACAACAAAGATGGGGAGGGACTCTTTAACAGGGAGTATAGCGATAGGACAAGGGGTAATGGCTTTAAACTGAGAGAAGATAGATTTAGATTAGATGTAAGGAAGAAATTCTTTACTGTGAGGGTGGTGAGGCACTGGAACAGGTTGCCCAGAGAAGTTGTGGCTGCCCCATCCCTGGCAGTGTTCAAGGCCAGGTTGGATGGGGCTCTGAGCAACCTGGTCTAGTGGAAGGTGTCCCTGCCCATGGCAGGGGCGTTGGAACGAGATGATCTTTAAGGTCCCTTCAAACCCAAACCATTCTGTGATACATTCAGGATTAATTCTATGAATATTTTGAAGCCACAGCATGAAAGAGCATAACGACAACTCTTAGGAATCAAACCTAATTAAAAACTGCAGTTAAAACAGGAGAAAATAAATGAGAGATGGCAATTAAAAAAATTAATTTCTTATGCAGTGAGTATTGGTTAAAAGGTAGAGATACTTCAAGGTGTGGTTGAAAAACTAAATGAATGTTACCTCTTAATTTTTAACATTCATAGTTCTGCTGAACTTGGAATCAGAGGTCTGATGGTTTGATGTGAATAAAAGTATAGGAATTGGCATTGAAATAGAAATTAAAATATTGATTTAAAAGCAGAAATCAAGGAGCTTAATACAACAATGTGTGAAAAGCTTCCAGAATTCTGAAGTTGCTGATCTGGTAGCAAGTATTTTTAATATTTTTTTTAAGTCTTTCAGAGTAGTACTGGAGAACTGGAGAACAGCAAGTTAGCACTTAATATTTAAGTAGAGGAAAGCTGTGTACCCAACTACAAGATCACACCTGAACTTGGTTTTGATAGGTTTGTAGTTAAAGATAAATGGAAAAATCATATCAAGTGCAACATGGATTTGCTAAGTTTTGCTTATGCCATACTGTTCTGATAGCTTTCTGTGATGAAACAGTGGATTAAAAAACTGTACATGTCGTGGTTTAACCCCAGCCAGCAACTAAGCACCACGCAACCGCTCACTTACTCTCCCCCCACCCAGTGGGATGGGGGAGAAAATCGGGAAAAGAAGCAAAACCCGTGGGTTGAGATAAGAACGGTTTAACAGAACAGAAAAGAAGAAACTAATAATGATAATTATAACACTAATAAAATGACAACAGCAATAATAGAAGGATTGGAATGTACAAATGATGCGCAGTGCAAATGCTCACCACCCACCCATTGACACCCAGCTAGTCCCCAGGCGGCAATCCCCCCCCGCCCCTCCCCCCCGATACTGGGCATGACGTCACATGGTATGGAATACCCCATTGGCCAGTTTGGGTCAGCTGCCCTGGCTGTGTCCTGTGCCAACTTCTTGTGCCCCTCCAGCTTTCTCTCTGGCTGGGCACAAGAAGCTGAAAAATCCTTGACTTTAGACTAAACACTACTGAGCAACAACTGAAAACATCAGTGTTATCAACATTCTTCACATACTGAACTCAAAACATAGCACTGTACCAGCTACTGGGAAGACAATTAACTCTATCCCAGCTGAAACTAGGACACACATTTCTACTCCTGTATGCAATTTTTGAAAATATCATGCAGGAGATTAAAGTAAAGAAGACGACAATAAGGGATTATAAATAGGACATGAACTGTGTAAAAGAAAGAGATGGCAATGGATGATGCTGGAAGAAGTAGCATCAAAGGGTTCAGTGTCCCAAAAGCAGGTGAGTTAATGATTAGTACCAGGGAGGATAAATAGCAGAATGGCGTCAAGGATTAGAGTAATAGACTAAACTCAATAGTCCAGGCTGCAACTTATCTTAGAGACTAATAAAAACCATCTCTGTTATAAGCCAGATATTCATCAGCTAGAAATAACTGAGAAGGACTCAGACATACATTTATTAACAAAAGGTTTACACCACCAGCAAGCTGTTCCTGTGAAAAAGGTAAATGAGATTCTAAGTTAAATCAGCTGAGACAGGTAAGTATTTGTGCTGTTTTACAAAATGATACAGCAAATTTTTCACCATTTGGTGATGTTTGCTATGTTATTCTGTCAAAATGAGGGCTGAAAGCTGCAAGAAAATAACAAAGTTTTCCATTAATATTTCTAGCAATTCAGTATCAGGTTGGGAAGAACAGTGTGGCATGAGAACAACTAGATATAAATGATTAAAAATTAATTCACCTAGAAATAAGTGAGATTCTAGAGCAATTTTCCAATGGCAGTAATGGGAACAAAAAGCTGAACTACATATAATATTGAATTGGTTTAGGAAAAACGTTGTTCCTAAAATGCTTGCCTGCAGCAACATGAAAATAAGCTCAGTGGCCCCAGAAGTTGCCTTGTATGTATCACTGTTTCTGATTTTATAATGAACTTTTTTTTAATCTTAACATGCTCACATCTTCACAGAAACATATCTGTCTCCTTGGGAAGTTTTCTCTGAAGCCAGTGATATCACTCAAAAAGCCATAGGGAGAACGTCAGACCTGAAGCAAACTCTCATAATTCCAAGTGGAATGAAAAATTCTAAGGAATATGCAATTATAACAAGTGTAAAAACATGACATATTTTGCAAAACATCATTCATCTTTTCTGACCAGTCATCATAATTATGATTTTGTAATCAATAATGGGTCTTAGTATTGCTGAAATAGAATCTAAATTTATAAATGGCTTCAATGTCTTTACCCCAATGAATTAAGCAACATACTTAAGCACATGGGAAAAAAGCCATAGTTCCATGATTTCCAGAGAAGTGCTTTAAGAGAACCATATCTTTTCTCTATTTTACTGAAACGTGAGCCAAAATAAAAATTATATTGACAAAGAAAATCACATTTCCATACAGGAACAAGACTAGGAAAAACAAAACATATTACACTGAGCCTTCATAGACATTGTTACCAAAAGAAATGTGTACTATCCTTTTCCCTGAGAGCTAGGTGCTCCACTGGAATATGCAGTATTCACTGAATAGGAGCAGGCTGTGTCAGGTTCATCTGAATACTAAAGTAGAGTTTAGGGTAGAAGAGGGAAGGGAGAGGAAAGGTCTTGCCTCAGTATAGGTGCAGCTATATTAGTGTTTTAGCTTGGACCAGGAACATGTTTTTGAAGTGAGCCTCCTCATCCTTGCCATTATTGTGCTTTGGATTGCATTACCGAGTGGTCTTAAAGTGTGTGCAAACTGTACTCCTTTTGGATTAAACTAAACTGGAAGACGTACTGCAGGAGAACATGCAATGCACTTCAACGGCTAATGAGTATTTAAGCAGCAGAGTCAGACTAGAACTAGTCCAAAGTAAAGGCCCTGAAATACATTCACTGCTGGCATCAGGTCATCGGTACTGTTTTGCTTCACAGATACACATCTATTAAGTTTGGTCATACCACTTGCTCTATGTAGACATATTTTGTGCCTCTAGCGAAACACTTTTTTGGGTTGGTTTTTTTTCCTCATGGGGAAATGAAATCACTGTAGAGCATAAAACTGCCCAAATTATGTTCAAAAAGAAACTACAATCCACATGCAAATGCTTTCAAGATGGGGATCACACAAAAGGATGCAAACCTGTGGGCTAGGTTAGAGGGAAAAGATGCAAGAAGATGGGAGACAGTTCAGACAGCAGGAACAGACTGGGAGAAATGAAAAAACAAGGTAAGGAGCACTAAAGCAAATGACATAGGTGGGAAATAGAATAGGTAAAAGGATTGTGAGTGGAAATATTAACCGTATATTCTCCTTTCCCATGTAATTAACAGGATATGAGGACTATGTTGCAACTTGTTCCATTTCTTGCTCTTCCATAAAAAAAAAAACTTCTTCCCCCCTCCCCCCCCCCCCCCCCCCAATGAGGCAGCTACCAGGAAATCCTAGGCATCCTCCTTTTCCCTTGCATAAAGTGGGATCTGGAAAACCTGGACTGAATCTAGTGAAAGCTAGCTCTTCTTCCAGTCTCCCCGCATGAACACATAGGCTTGCTAATCTAGAGTAACACTTCCTCATGTTCCTGTTCATAGGGCAGGCTTTTTAGGGAGATTTTTTCTTTTCTTAATAAGCAAGTTCAGAAAAGGTGATCAAAGAGTTATCCCACCTCCAAGTGACCAGTCAGTAGTCAGCTGCTGCAAGTGACAGATGTGGACAGGATCAAAGAGCCTCAGACATGAAGCAGCATGATCTTGTATGCCAGTAGCTTCTAAAATGGTAATTAGTGGCTTAATAAGAGAAGAAATCTATAAAAGTCAGCTGGAAAATAGTGATAGACAGATGCAGACCTGTATGTTTTTGGAGATGGTGGAAGACAGAAGGACAGGAACACATCAGTTCTTTTTCATATGCTTGACTTCCAGATAATGGAATAGTCACAACTGCTTATAATTCCTCCCAGCATGTATGTGAGCAACTACATACATGAAGTTATGGCCCTTATCTCTGTTCTGCTCCAATAAGATGAATAGTGTCTTCCACTGGTCAGAACAGTGGTTCAAATTGCAGGCCCATGAGATAACTATAAATAATTACTTTTTATATTTGCATTCTCTTTCTATTATAAATTCAAGGAAATTCTATGACAAAAAGCTGTTAACAGGGAGCTAATGGCAGTTGGTAATTACTTGTGACCTTCAGAATATCTAGTTTAGTAAAACCTCGGTTTCTAAATCCAGGAGATAAAGAGTTAAGATACTTCACCCTCTTGAAGTGATATATAATGCCCCAGTACAGTCATAATATATATACTTTACACCGTCTTTGATCTACTGCAAGATGTGTACAGCTTCCCTCCAGTCAAAAGCTTTGCTTACTTCACAGAAGTTCAGTGTGTTCAAGAAGTTCAAGAAAGGCCTCTATTAGGTATGCAATTAACTTCACAAACTAGTCCTTAAACCCATAGGCATAAACACCTCCAACTTATCTGCTGACAGCTGCCACAGCAAGAAGTCTCGAGCAGTCGGCCAGAGACCCTACACAGTGGGTCAGTGATGTGCTCTGAAACTTTGGAGTTACTTGTGCCTCTCCTTTAACCACATGGTACCTGCATATCAGCCAAACTACAGCTGTCACCTTCCTCCACCTTCATCCCTTCCATGGCTCATCTCAGCTGCCTCATATCTCAATCACAGCTAACCTTTCCATGCACGGTAGCCTTGCAGTGGGTACAGCCAGTGCCACCTGATGACTCCCAGCAGCACTTGCCAGCTGAAAGAAGGCAAAGAATTAACAAAAGTCAAGTGGCTGCTGTGAAAAAGAGGACTAAAAGCTTTCCAGTAAGTGACATCCAAGCAACTCATGGCATATTTTCAGTAATTAGTTCTCAAAGTTCTTCGCATCTCAGTCTTTTGGAAATGTGAGTTTTACTGAACAAGTCATCCTGGAAGAGTATCCTGTACTATAAATGGTTTTGTAACTGAGTTAGAATGAGGAAAAAAACATAATTTGCTTTTTAGTTCATCTCATAGGTTGCTGAGAATTGCTAGTTGCAGTACACTTCATAGTTCTTTAAAGCAAAATGAATTAGTATTTTAAATGGCTACATGAAAACATACAGAGGTATTGGTAGACAAGATTAATAGTTCCTCCTGTCTTTCCCACCTCCTTCACATTTTGTTATTTTCTACGTCTGATAAAGGACAAACTATGTCTAGTAGATATGAAATATTCTTGGTGAAATAAAAAGAAAGCTAACCCATGGTGTCAATATTGTTATTCTGTAGAATAAATACATTCACATAAATGTTAAACAATTCAATAATGTGCCAGGCAGTGTTTATGAATGTGCACAAAAATAATAAACCAGATGAGAGCTGTTACATTGCAAGATGATTATGCTTTTTTTACATACTTTATAATTAAATAGACCCTTCTTCTTTCAGTTTAATAGCCAGGAATAGTATCTCATTAGCAGTGCTTTCAATTTAACCCTTGTAAGTTGGAAAATATTGTCCTATAATTAGCTCAGGGTATTTAAACCCTCCCAGGAAAACAGTAAATGCATATGGGTGTCTAGATGTTAAATGAAATTACAGTAATGCACAATGTGAGCCTTTTATTGTACAGGGTTGGGGTTTTTTTCAGTTGGTTCCCCCCACCCACCCCCCAATCAACTAGGGTTATTATGAGAGAAATAAATAACTTTTATAACTTCACTGCCTATAGCAGCTATTATTTCATGCACTCTTTCTTGGGATGGATTATCCAGCTCATTTCCAAGGAGTCTTGAGGGCAGCCAGGTGAACTCCAGGAGTAAAGCTTGCCCTTATTTCTCCATACAGTACTACTATGTAGCACAGAAAAGAGATTTGTGAAAATGTGCCAAGGGCTGCATTGATGTCATTCGTTGGAAAAAGTTTAATTCTTCTCTCAATGTGAATCCCTCGACTCTTGTTAAAGTTAGTCAGAGGTATAGAATGACAAACGTTCACACATAAAGGATAGCAATAAAATATCTTAGTTCACCTAAGTTAATGCTTAAGAGTTACATGCTGCCCATATTAATAGCCCACATGAACCAGCCAGGGCTTCAATATACAAGTGAGGTTAAAGGTTGTAGGTAGGGCATTCCTGATAAAGAACGAAGCCCTGGGCTTTCAACTCTGCTCAGATCTTTTCCTCTATCTGCGGGCTTATAGAAGCAGCTCCCACCACGGGGCCTTCTGCCCCACTGTGCAGAGTGGCCCAGATGCAGGAGGAGAAGCAGCAAACACAGTTCCCCTCACCCCAGCACTTCCCCATCACCTGCTGGGTAGGGGAGCAGGAGGTGCAGCTCTGAATGCTTCAGGCCGAGGAGGTTAATGTTTTAACCATTAGATTAGTTTGGAAAGAGTAGGATGAACCGATTGCATATTTTGAAAGAAAGTAAGCCAGCTATTTCTATGGAAATGTATGAAGCTGGTGCCTGGAATCTGGAAACAGCTTTTGGCTCCGAATCCTCATTTCACGTAAGTACCTACCACAGAGCTGCCAGTGGGCAAGGTGGGGAGAGGAGGTGAATAAACAGAGCTTTTTGCTCTCAGGCATTTTCTGTTTGCTAGCTGAGACTCCACTCCATTCTGTGTGCTAGCCATGGTGAATCCTATTTTTAGGCATCCAGGCCTCCCTCTTCAATATCTAGGGAACTTAGATGCTTTATACAGTAATTTCAACACCACTGGAGTAGAAGTTTCCCAAGTTTTCAGTGGCAAAGTGCTTTGTGTTACAATGGTGAAGTCCAGGCCTGAGCCATTCATTATTTATTGCACAGAAAGCTACAATTCTGTACCTTTGTAAAAGGTTATGCAATATATATTTGCACTCCTCCTCTGCAAATTTAGTCATACTGAAGTAAGGTTCACTCCACATTGCAGTGGCATTTGTTTGCAAGAGCAGTACTTTGTCTTTCTACTGGTGTCCTTCACACCACAGTGCAATACCCGGTTTGACGGCTGCTATCATCAGTGGTCGATCTGGCTTTTGCATCTGAGCTCCTGGGAACCAAAGTGTACTCCACTTTCTGCCAAAGAGACTTTCAAAGGTGTAATTCTGCCACAAGGCAATCAAGGTAACAAAAGGGCTTTCTGGATGAGGTGGGAGCTCTGACGTTGTCAGGGCACAGTAAGGGACAACAGTGTACATGTGCATGGATGGACGTTGGGGTGCCAGACCTAGTGCCTATTTTAGCCATATTGTAGACAGACCAAGATATGACTACTCCTTGGCCAACATTTTGCAACTCCTAGCTTACTGAGATCTTCGTTCTTCAAAAATCCCAGTGGCACGAAAGGAAGAAGTTGTAAAATGAGGCTCTGTTCCATATAAGCCTGGAACAAACTGCTATTACCTAATTACCAGTAAAATCATGTGGCCCTTGCTCAACATTGATTTAGTAAGAAGGAAAGCCAAGTAAGGACTTCAGAAGCTGTACTTAAAGTGAAGCTGTCTGAAGTGGATGTATTTCTAAAACCATGCTATGTACCTATTACGCTTTCTATTTATTCTATTCCTTTTACTTTCCTCTGGGTACTACAGATGCTTTGTGAAACTTCCAAACTACAAATCAAATCCATCTGTACAAAACAATAAATAATAATTTTGTAAAAGAGCTTTATTTCATGTTAACCTCAACACCAAATGCCAGCAGCAGCAATTAGCTCTTGCTATGCTATCTACTGTATAAGGCCTAAAGATTTGAACACAGTCTTTCATCTGTCAGCATTCAGGAGACTGATAAAAATTTACTCTGCTTTTAAACAAGCTGTACGTGACTGAAATTTACCTCATCCTGGGGTGTGCTATAAATAATGTCAATCTGAAGAGGCTGTGAATTCTTTCACAGCTTTGTTTCAGAGCTATTCATAACTATGGTTATCAATGACTGTACCACAAAATTTCTGTCAGCTTAGAATTTCAGTCACAGCCAGGAAGTTTGATGGATGGTTGCCCACTCTTCCTTAGTGAAATATAATTATCAAGGCATAAAAATCACTTAATCGCAATGGTGGAATGTTTGAGCATAACAGTAATTAGTTCTTCTGTAATGCTTTCCATCCACAGATGTGTTTTACAACAGAAATTATCACTTCCATTTTATAGTTGAAGTAAACTGAGGCAGAGAAGGAACAGAACAGGGTGCTTTTTACACTGTGGGTTAGAAAGAAAGCTTTGAAGAAAAAAACCCCTCTTCTTACTGCCAATCCAGAGTCGCCCTTGCTCATGCTAGTTAGAACAAGGTCAGGCAGAGAAACTGTAAGAAAACACTGTTGGCCAGACTGTCCTTTCTGCTGGAATAGCCTCCACTGAAAATAGCACTACTACTACTACTACTACTACTACTTAAAAAACCCAAACCAACAAAACCCAATGATTTAGCATGCACTCATTGAGAAGTTTGATACATTTTTCTGAAGAAATCCAAGTGTTCAAAGCTGGCTGGCCAACAGTGCACCCCAGCCAGGAATAACAGAATAGGTCTCTGGCTTTTTTTGGTTGTTTTTTGGAAGCAGGGCCATGATTAAGAGCAATGGCTGTGGGCATTCATATTGTGCCACTTGAACAGGAATTCTTGGACCGGTGCAAGATGAACTGAAGCAAAAGCATTTTCCAAGAATGTTTTCATTGATCAAGAACAAAAGCTGGAGGCTTGTGCCAAGTCACTATACGGTGGCATTACTCCCATCAGCCGCCAGGCAGCTTGCAGGACACCCAGGTCTGTGGGTTCTGGGGGGAGGTTGGTTATAAGGGCACTACCAGAAGTGGAGTCTGAGACTAACCTTGATTCAATGTAGGAAAACTTGCCTGTTCAGACATGGACAGGATTGAAGGAATGTTAGCTTTTTCTTGATTTCTTGGGTAGTGGTCCATGGACATTCTTAGCTGATGGACCAATTAGTCTGGTTAATTTTCCTATTGTGTTTGATACCAGAAAAGATGTGTAGATTTAGCCCCCAACAGAGAGTATGAAGATGGCCACCAGGAGGAAAAGACAGTTTAATAGTATATATGTGGCCTGACACATGGACTGAAGACCAGCCCTGCAACAGGCTAGTTAAATAGTAAACATTTACTCTAAGCTGTTATGAGTTCTTCATTTTGAGTTACTAATGACCTCATAACTGAAAGCTGAGAGCTCTCAAATGCAGCTTTTCAGAACTTGTGCAGTTTTGCAATGCTTCACATCTCCTGGGGTTATCCCACCATTGATTTGTCATATATGTGATAAAAATTACCTTATTATCTTTCCTGGTAAAATCTTTCATTTTTCCTTGCACAGTTGATAAAATATTTCCTGCACCTAACTACTAAACAATATCTTGCTGTTTTTTCCAACCTCATATTCAAACAATGGACTGACCAATTTCTAGTGCCTCAGTAGCATTTCACCAGTGTAGTCCTGTCATTCTAGGAAGGAAAAGAAACAAGAAGAAATCATGAAAGTGTGAAATGTTGTTGTCCCACGTAGAGCACTGTGAGAGACAGACAAAGAGCTCTCACTCATCATGAAAGAAGGATAGATAACCTATTAATAATTTTGTCACTGGTGAATTCAAAATTTCTTCATCTGATGTAGCATGAAGGTCTTAAGATGGTTTAAGACTAGCATTTTTTTTTTTTAATATCCATGTGAATTGCTTTGGCAAGAAGAAATCCTTAAAACAGCTTTAGAGACTTCTGCCACCACAGGATATGTTGGAGTCTTTTATTTATTCCCCTATGGGACCTGAGCCACAATTCCTGTATATTTCAAGTGCTAACTATGCAAAACTTAACTTAAAAAAAAGAAATTAAAAAGCCCTTTCGAGTGAGCGAAGCACAAATGGTTTGAAAGACAGAGCACTACTTTCTCTGTAAGAATCTGTAACTGAGTACCCACCTAGAATCATATGATGCTGCTGTTCTAGGCAAAAAATGTGCATGTTATTTTTAACATATCTAGAAATGCACACACTCATTCTCCTTTCTATGGGTAAAAGTTGGTGGTAACTGAATGAGCACAGACTACTGCTGTACAGTTCTACTTTTCAAAACAAAGTTGTACATGTAGGTGTCATTACACAAGGAAAGCTCGGGTGAATGATAATGATTATGATATGGACCAGATGGTTAGGTAGAGCCCTGTTTTGGGAATTACTGCCTAGCCACAATAACCAGTATTTAATCAGATGTTGATTAGGAAAAAAATAATAAACACCTGCACTTTTTTAGGTCACATTTTAAAGTGAGATTCTGTGGGAGCAAATACCTGCTAATTATGTCAAGGATTTGATTTTTAATGGGAACTTCTTCAGACATTTAGAGAACCTATGAATATTTAAAAGCAAAAAACCTCACAAAAATCTTAACCAGGAAAATGTTTCCCTGTCATGGTTTAATCCCAGCCATCAGTTAAGCACCACACAGCTGCTCGCTCACTGCCCGCCATCCAGTGGGATGGGGGAGAGAATCAGGAAAAAAAAGTCAGATTCATGGTTTGAGATAAAGACAGTTTAATAGGGCAGAAAAGGGGGGGGGGGGATAATAACTTCTTTCTAAGAAGTTGTCTTGCCAAATAGAAGAGCATAATTTTCTTTGTTGGACTATGAAAAAATTGTTTTCCAGCTTTGTCCTGTCTAAAAAAATCTCAAAAAATGAGATCACCTGAATACTGAAAACTACGAAGCCACCTTACCAGACAAAAATCCATATTTTATTTATAAGTGCTTATACGAGTCATGCCATACTACACATTCCGACCTATGGTAAAACTTAGAAAGAATGACCGAGGAAGAAGCCAATATCTGAAAGATATTTTCTTTTACTTTGGCGTAAAGCCATTTACCTGAAGTCAAATTGATGCTTCTGTAAAGGACCAGCAAGGACTTAACAGCCCCAGTGTAACACAAGTATAAAAAATAAGAGTTCAATGGAACTACAAATAAATTGTTATTTGGCCCAGAACTGACCCAGCGCTGCGTCAGACCACTGCTGTAGATACCCCGACTCCTGTCCTCTTCTGTCTACAGCACTGGGCAGAGCCTGCCATGGGTAAAATGAAAGATGGGTCATCAAAGAAGCATCGCTCTCAGGATTAGAAGTTAAGAATATGGTGCTGGATTTCCTGTAGGTGAGCGAAATACCAGGTACAAGATAAACGGGATTTCTGAGGCACACCCACCCACCCTGATAGACAAGAACAAGCAGATATACATCCCATCTACCACTGCAACAGAAAGAGGGCAAAGTGGAAAGCTTCTTCCTTAGCAAATGAATGTTGAAAGCTGATACTTGGACAACATTTATGACAGCGATTTAGGCATGCAGGGTGAGTAAAGAACCTTTGAGGGAAATTAAGGCCCAGAAGAGAGTCCAGCTTTTTCATGAAAAGGCCTTGGTTTCGCAAGTAATAGAGTGCAATATTTGGTCTCAGAACTGCATTAAAATGAAGTCCAGAATGGAGAACCTGTATTTTCAAACAGACAGCAACAAAAAGAACAAACAAAAATTTTGCAAAGCCTAAAATAAAAACAGAACAATCTGTACACTTTGGAATACAAACTTGGCCTTTTGCAACTGCTAGTGGTGGAATAAATTCTTCGTCTCCAAACATTGTGAACGGTTGAAAGTTCACGTTACATATTGGTTAGTGTGTTTCTTTAATAAGAGGGCTGCATAGCCGAGATAACAAAAGTACCATGTGTTGCAGCAGATACTACAGTAAGGACTATTCTTACCGAACAGCAGAGAAGATAATCACATAGACCTTATGTAAATAAGCAGAACACACATTACAGCTACAGTAAATCTAAGCAGCTTTCAATTTGTTCTTTCCTTTGCTGCCTAATT
Organism: Buteo buteo; assembly: GCF_964188355.1. NCBI lineage: Eukaryota > Metazoa > Chordata > Aves > Accipitriformes > Accipitridae > Buteo > Buteo buteo. Next base: position 12,994,518 of record NC_134187.1, on the reverse strand, counting down.
TTTCAAGTCTTTTGCTTAACTGTGCATTTTTCCCTCTCCTGCTTGACTACTTCCTGCCTCCTTTGGTTTAACTCTGCTGTTCTGCATAGGAAATTGGTCTTGTATAGAATCTATATAAGCACCTTTATGGTATTTAATCTCATTGACAAAATAGTTCTGTAGTACTGCACAAATTATAATCAAATTCATCATGTTGATAAGGCAAGCACAACACATGTTCATCCAAAAACCCTCCCTATGGCATATTTATTTTTATCTGCCACAAGCGGTATATGTGCATGCATATCTGTGTGAGACAGGAATTGTTTTTATATGCTCATGACTGCATGTTTGTGTGTGCTAAAATATATAGCTGCATCTATTTTACATATGTGCATTAGTATCTGGGGATAAACAGAGCTAATCACATCTAAAAATGTCATTTACTTAGCATTGCTGATGAATACTACAAAATACCCTGAACAATTTGCATGTATGTATCCTAAAGCATATCACATTCGCTAATGTCAGCCCAACTTACAACAGCTGAAAATTGGCTGATGTTTGTAAGAGGCAATGTGATTGAAGACACCAGGTAACAGGTAGGAGACCTGAGTCCTATCCTTTGGTCTTCTACTAACCTCCTCAGGTTCTTAGTAAATGACTTCACTCCACCCTATAAAATATCCTCCTTTACAAACCACGATTTTAACTCTACATGCAAATAGTGACATAAAAGCAGAATATTTACTTTAGTTATCCAGGTGACCAAACATCCCATGTGGACATCCTGGTAATCAGGTAGTATCTGTAAATTAGAGTCATAAAGCAAGCACAGAACAAGCCTTAACTCTCCTGATAAAGATTAGCTTCCCAAAGCATTTATTTAATTCCCATTGCACTCTGTGAGAACTGCATGGTACATCTGTACTTTGAGAATCAGATCCTGACTTTACCCAAGTCCAAAAGATAAAAAAAGGCTATTGAGGGAACAGAACAGTCACAGTTCAGCCATGTTCCCACTGCAAAACCACTGGTTTCAGCTGGTTCCAGCTGATGTCAGTGCTGCCTATACTATGTCCGCAAAGGCGCTATTTGTGATGTCAACGTTTGTTCGTTGGGTGCCATCTTGTTCCTTTGGAAGCTAGATAAAGACAAATGACTCCCACAGTACAGATCACTGAACAAACATTTCTGGCATTCAAATTTTAAAGCTGTAATTTTGATTTGATTTGAGGTAATTATTTACCATAGTTACTGTTACTCTTCAGTGTATTCAGGAGCTGAGAATTAGACCTCTGGGGTCTGTAATCCTATTTATGACACTGGGCTCATTAAATCAGCAGTAAGAGTGATGTCAAAATCAGCAGATTAGAAGCAAAACCCATCACTATTGCAAATCTGCACAGCGCCAGCAACTTCGAGGCAGATAGACACCTGCTGAGGCACTGGTTCGGCTACTTCAGAGGAAGCCTGCATTACTGGAGCAAGGAAAAAGGATGTTTTCTTCCTGATGTTCACAAAGAAAGCTTATTTTTTAATTCCCTTTCTCTCATATCTGTCTCAGGCAGGAGAATACTCCTATGATTTCGGGTGAGGAATTTTCCAGTGTATCGAATGCTAAATAGGGCCTTTTTTTGAAACAGTGAAATAGAAGCTGAAGTAATATGTGAGATATGAGCAGCAATATTGTTGAATGAGACATATTTCAGTGTTGCCTATGATGAGGCCTAAGCAGACCAATACAACTCTGAAATATTCTTGTTTTTTCTTGCTTCAGTGAAAGCTACATTTGTATGTGTCTATGGAAAATGCAGTTTGTGTGACTACAGTGAATATGCATGATGTATATACACGAATAAATATAGAATATAGAAAAAAAATCTCTAAATTTCTATGCCAGTAATGTTTCATGCCTTTATAAATCCTGGGAACCGACAGATACATATTATAATAAGACAGACGAGGGCATCAGCTTAAATATGACAAATACAAAGAACCATTCAAAATATGATGGTCATTTAAGTAAGTATCTGCCTGAGAAATTACTTTTCTCTCTTCACTTGGCTTTCTAGTCTTTTGTAGTTACTTACTGATGGATATCTTGTTTCTCTGTCTCTGTGTGGGAGGATGAGTGAAATGAAATGCAGTGTTTCAGCCCAGGAATAAAAAAGTATTTAACTGCAGAGCTGAGAATGTCCAAAGACATGTGTATAGCACAGCAAGGTTGAACAACTCTGTATTAAAATGCAGATCTCAACAACAGGCGAGGATATGCATAGGCAAAATACACATACGGATGCAGAAAAACAGCCCTGGTGCCTGCTTTGTCACTCATGGACACAAGTCGGGTGTCTTAGTGTCTGTGCTAAAGCTGGGGTCAGTGTCTGTGCAAAACTAGCTATTGCTGCAGAAATAGGACCACTTCAGGAGAAAGTCTTTATATGGGCTGCTTCTGTACCTTCTGCTAGGAGCAACAAGCCCAGTTCTCCTCCTTTCTTTCTCCATGCTAGCACCATCCCTCTTCCTACTCCCTGCCATGACAGCCCAAGCCTTGTCTTGACCTGCTGGGGATGGTAATATTCAGTTTTGCCTTTACCACTTTGATCTGTTTCTGAGTAGACTGAATTCCACTCTTTCTCACTACATCTTTATCTCTCCAAGTCACAAAAGCAGAAATCACTTTCTTTGTGTGGATATTCTTGCAGGCACAGATAGCAGCTAGATCAAGTCTTTGAAGAAGAGCCCTTTACTGAGGTAACTCTGAAGGTGCAAAATGAAGGAAAGGGGACAGGTGCTTGCGTGCAGTCTGCAGGTTTCATGGGTGATGCACACTTCAGGTTGGCACAGCCTCTTACTCCAGGGTGCTCAGCATCCCACACCGGGGTTTTCTCGCTTTTCTGTCAGCTAACAGAAAAGGGACTGGTGGAAAAGGTCCTTCTTTTCCTTTCATGTTCTCAGTACGCAGAGGCAACACTAAGCATTTCTGCTGTTTCAGCACAGGGTTTGTAGTTGCGACAAAAATTTGGAAAGGCCCCGTACAGGCTAGAGAATTCACATCCAAATTTTCCTTCTCACCCCCATCAGCACCTATTATCAGATGACCCAAGCGAGCATGTAAACATTCATACATTGCCAAACAAAACAATACGGTGTATATGCACAAATGTCTCTCCATAACCACTCTTGTGTGATGATACTGAAGAGGGAATCTTTAAAGTATTATCCTATTAGCTTCAATTAACCTTTGGAACCTGATTATTCCAAATCAAACACAATACCATTTGGCCACACAAGGGGCACCCAAGAAGAGGTGACAAATACTACAAAGAAGATAAAAGATAATTTAACAAGAAGCAAGTTGTAAAGGGTGACAAAGTGTTATTTCCATAATAAGCTTATCTGAGCCTGGGTAAGTTCCTGAACAGGGTGTGGATTTGGCAGTAGTAAAGAAACAGGCCACACAAAGAATGTCTGTCGAGCTAATGAATGCCACTGAAGTGGTTGACTTTCATTTCTCTGGTTTGGATCCTTGCCACCTTTAGTCTAATGTCAGACTTTGTTTAATTGGCAAATATGCCTTCAAAGGATTGCAGAGCCCTCCATGCTGCTCCACGGGCTGTTAATATTTAATTGTGATTTGTTAAAGGCATACTAGCAGTTGATAAAACTATGTGTCTGGGTGCTTTATTGCAGTGCAAACCAGCAGCAGGACTTTATATGTTCCTTTTTGGGGGCAAGGAGGATATTGTCTTAAAGAAGGGGAGAGAAAACCATAAATTTGTTACAGTTTTCCATCGTAAAATTTCTTGCAAAGAATTACAGGCATTGTTGCAAATATATTTTGGAGGTATGAAATTCATAAACTGATTTTCTTATCTATCTTTACTTCACTACAAAGGAAAGCAATTAATTCAGTAGGAAATTACTGGTATTTAAACAAGACAGAATTAGCTTTTGCCTTTTGCACTTTCAAATGTTTTAACAAATTTTGGACTTGGAGGAAAAGGAAGTTATTTAAATTGGGTCTTTTTGATGATCACTTTGAGAATACAGCAGCAAAAGTCTTGTTGGAATTTGTGCATGTGTTTACATCTGACTGAAGTTTCATTTCCATTGAACTTGCAGAAAGCAAAGTATCTAGGACACAATTCAAACCAGTAACTCTGAAGGACTATGTTGCATGAAGAACTTAACTTAAATTCATAAGAAATTACCTACACACTTTCTAAATATCACTATTTGTGTTAACTGAATGACAAAAAAAAAAATCAGCATAATAGTCTTTATTCAAACGAAATTTACATTCAAGCACATGATACAAATAGCAATGTGGAAAAGAAAGGTAAAAAGAATATCTGGTAAACTGTTTTCAGTCTTGGCCCAAGTGCATTCAACAAAAATCACCCATCCACACCCATTTCTTTATTGTGAAAATCCTTAGTTCTTTTTAATTAAATAACTGCTCTATTACAGTAGCTTTTTATCTTCCTAAGAAATGTGAGTCAGCCAATTAAAAAACCCATCAAAGAGGTTACTTAACACCTGTAAGCAATAATTTACACTGATGCCAATCCTTTGAAAGTGAAGGGGCACATTACCTTCTTGACATATGTGAGCAATTTCCCTTGAGTTCATTTCTGTTATTGCCATGTAGAAAATAAGGTTTATTCACAGAGAGTAAATATGCTAAAGTCTTTTTAAGAATATGTTTTAAAAGGCATCTGGTCAAAATGTGGGACAATATTTCTGCACCTACTTTGGCTTTTTCCTTTCCACAGCATCGGAAACATTGATAACCTTGGAAATTTTAAAAAGTTCCTTTATCAATAAAGAACATGCCATAATCTGATATTAGTTATACCACTGAAACCTCAGAGAAGTCACATCTTAATTTATTGAACTGTTTTCTTGCTCTTTTTCTTGCAAATTTCTAAGGATCAGGGAAGCTAATCATACCATACTATCTCTAGTTTAGCTGATGAACTGCTGGTAAGTTTTGAACAGTTTGACAATTTCTCTCCAAGAAAATAGGGAGCAGGATACCTATTCAGGAATCATATGCAGCTTCTCCAATACCCTGTGCAGCTGCTACAGCTAGGCAGAGGTGCTGGGGCTGCAACCACACACATAACCGTCCAGCACAGATCCAGTAGCTACCATTGCTATTTGCAAGGAAATAACAAAATTAGGACCCAGAGCCTGAGGCTCAGGTGACTGGCTTATCCTAAGACATGCAAACAACTTTGGTTCTATACTACTGGTTTTGTAGACTGGAGGTAAAATAAGGCATTTATGGTTTGCTAATAATTTTCTTCACAGTGCTTAATGTGGGGACTTTGAAGCTGAAATGTCATACCAGCTCAGATGCAAAGTCCATCTAAACCAGAGCTACAGTTTGAAAACTCTGTAGTCAGCATTAGTCTGCCCTTTTCATTAATTCTCAGACTAGTCCTTTTTCCAAATCTTGAGACATTAAATTAAAAAGTTTTTTCAAAACTGCTATCATCATTCGTTGTAAGTTTGTCTCCTTATTATTCATCTGTGTGTCAGATCACCTACAAAAGCCTTGGTCACTGTGATCTTCTGCAGCAGCAATTTCCAGAGAATCATCTTGCATTCTGCAGAAGGCATTTCTTCTGCATCAGATGGACATTTGACATTCTTCATCTCACTGAATGTCACCTTGCTTTTTGCTCTTGGACAGGGAGAATGACATAGGTATGAGGCAACTTTTATGAGATAGGTAAATCAGTACTAAACTTTATATTTCAATGTAAACATGCCACACAATAATGCAAAAATCAAAAGTAAGTATTCCTAAATATCAAGAAACATTCATTTTACACAGCATCTTTTTCTTAGTCTGCTTTCCCTTTAAACACTTGTACAGCCACACTTCTCTGGGCAAATGCAGAGGTTACTTACTCAGGATTCTTTGCATTACAGTTTGCTCAAGGCTCTTGCAAAACATGCCAAGATACCCATCTCCCTGAACTCAATAGGAGTATTTGAAGTACAGAGTACTATGATTAAAGGTGGTAGAGTTTGCCTCCGAATTCAGTGTTGGTCTTGAACAAATGAGCTGAATTCATCTCCTCTTGTCCATTATGGAAGTGCAACGTTGTGTTATGGTGCACACTTTCTCCTTTGCTCCATTTAGTATCACTTCTGTTTGAGCCAGTTCACCAAAACCCACTGGGTTATGAGATTGAGGAGGAAGAGAAACAGAGAGATGGCACAAATGAGCAAAAAAAGAAACAAATGGAGAGCAAAGAGAAGGTAAAAAACATATCTTACCTCCTTTCCTTTTGGAAAGGTCTGCTAGATAAACTGAAAGCAGTAATATATTCCAACTGGGTTTAGTAAGTTTTTTTGACATTGCCTTGCATGACATTCTCTTAAGCCAAAGCAGGAAGTATTTTCTTGAACAAATGACTCTGATAAATGCACAAGTGATTGAAAAAAACATACTCAAAGAGAAGTCGTCAACATTTCTCTCACAAATTGGCAACACATTTCTGCAGCACCCTCTTCTATTCCTTACTTTCATTAAACACATGAATGACAGTACAGAGACTACCCATGCCATTTGTAAGTCACACAGAACTGAAAGCACATTGGAAGCTGTGGTTACTGTTCAAACCAGTACTGAAAAACTAGAGAAATGGTCCAAAAGCAACATGATGAAATGGAAAAAAAAAAGGGCAACAGTTGAGAGAGGAAATTGAACACACAAACAGAAAATCAGGAATAACTAGCTAGGCAGCATGCTAGAAAAAAGGAAAGGGTGAGGAAGGGAGGTTAGAGTGGTTCACAAACTAAATCCAGGTGAAAAATATGATGCTATTAACAAGTAACAGGCTGTGGCAAGTAACACAGAGGAGGTAATTATTCTTTATCCTGCATACATAAGGCCTCAGATGGAGTCCAGTTTTGACTACCCTGCTATAAAAACAAGGTAGACCAATTGGATAGAGTCAAAAACAGCAGAAGAGAGATAAAAAGATACTTCAAATGAAACAATATTAGGGAAAATATAGCAAATAGGTTTAGTCTAGAAAGGAGGAGACTGAGGAGAGAGAAACCCCATTGTATTCTCCACATCCCAAGTACCACATGAACCATCTATCAAAGAATTTGCATACTGTGGCTGTGTAAGAACACATGACCAAGAGCATTTCAAATAAGTCTGCACCTACCTGGTGGTGAAGTTATAAGGAATCTGTGTAAACAAATAGCAGGCAAAGCAATAACACAATGGGGTGTCACTTGTAGTCTTGATATCTGGGTCTTTTAAGGCTCATTAGCCCAAATAGATGTGCTTGCATTCAGGTTCAGCTCACAACCAAACCAACTGCTGATAGTAGAAAGGCATTTCTATCCCTTTCAATTTCAACAAAATTTTATCTCTTTTCCTGATTCTCTCATTTTTGTTGTATTTCTTCAGATTTAAGAGAATAGTCAACATTTCCCCTCTGAAGCTTTACTCAAAGCTGCCTGAATTAACTGAAAACAAAGTGAAGAGAGTTAACACAACAGGGTTCACTTTCTAAATTTAAAATTCAGTCTATATTTGAGAAACAAAGCACTCTCTAAAGTTTTTGCAGTGGTTATCAAAAAGTCATAGCCCTCTGAACAGATTGAATGCCATTTCCAGCCATCATAATATACTGCTTAAGTTCTAGAAGGACCACAAAATACCTTGTGTATCTCACTTTGCACTTGGTATAACTAAGTACAGACAGACAATGTGCAGCCCCAAAATATCCTGTACCTAGTGATGTAATGCTGTGCTGAATTTAATTTTAAGAATGTTCTAATTGTATGTTGAGAGCATTTTACGTTCATTTTGGCAGTGTTTGAATTCTGAATGTCACTAATACCGTGCTTAGAGTGGATCTCTATTAACTAAGCAGAAACTGAGCCCAATCTGCTCCCTAAAGGAATGATACTTTCTAAGTTAGCCTCATTTCCCAGCTCATGTCTTTTATACCACCAACATCCACATTTTTGTTTTGGTTTTGTGTCAAGGTTAACCACCCTGAGTATAATGATTTCCACAGGAAAATCCCACCTTCATTCCTTTGTCCTCAGTTACCAAAAGCAGCTAAAATTTCTAAATCTTTCTCAGTCCATAGTGGCAGTAGCAAAAGATGGCAACTGCAAAAGTCCAGTGAACTACAGAAAGGTCATAGGAGGATTATTAGTGATTTTGCATTCTCATTGCAAAGTGGAGAGATGCCAATATAAACTGAAGCAGAGTTTGGCATTTACCCATGCCCATTAGCCATGAAAACAAACGTGAATTCCACAGAGCACCGGGAGATTGTGTGGTGATAACAAGGGAGTTGGGGCTTAAAACAGGTGTAGGATTGATATGATGGCATGGTCCTAAAACCATGCAGTCACTACCTCAGGGCTGCTAGCTGCTTTGATCATCTCTTTTTTTAATCCTGAGTTAAAATTAGTTTGTTTTTTGGTTTGGGTTTTTTTTTTTTTTAATATTCTGTCTTCCACTCTTCTTTGCTGGAAATAAGAACTCTCTCTTCCATTCTTCTCCATGTGAGGATACGTACCCCGCAGTAATTCTTCCTGTCTTTACATGAGATTGGTATTTCTGGCAAACCATTCATAATTCCTATATGTTGCTGTAACTGTCTGCTCTGTACTTTATTCGTGTTTGCTCGTTTACTGCTCCCGTTGCTCTCAGATTTAATTTATAAAGGCAGTGACCTGAATTAACCCAGTAAATTCTCTGAGATTTGGGAGTGTAGAAGAGATTATGGTGAATGTAGGATTTAAGATTGACCAGGTAATTATACTTTAACTAGCAAAAGAAGGATTTTTGGAGAATACTTTTTTTTCTGGTATAATGTATATATTTTATCTGAGACTGAATAATACATACTGATGCTCGATTCAGAACAAATTGAAAAAAAATCTACATTATAAAATTTAGGAAAACAGAAAAAAAGAAAGAGGATGCAAGTCTGTTTCAATCTCATCATTCATTTCATCATTTATTTCATCAAGTCCAGACCATGGTCTCTAATAATAGGGCCTATCCACAGCTGGTTCACAGAATAATATAACGTTCAGATAACAAGAATGAGGACAGAGCCAAGAAAAATGCATGTGAGACCATAGTACATTTGAAAGGTTGACTATTGTATATGATTCATAGAAATTAGAGGATGAAATAAAATAAAATTTCTCATTTTTCTAACTACTTGACCTTATAGTGATATCTTGCCATTAAAAAGTTTACTTAACACAATTCACTATCCAAGTTTAACACTGTCCTCCATGAATATGAAAAGCACACTCACACTGCACAATAAACATGATTTGACACTACTTTTTTCATTTTAATTTTGTTTGTTTGTTTGTTTTACCACCAGGAAGGCTGAGGCCTATCTAGCCTTTTTAGTTCAAGAACGGTACATAAAGGGCCACGGCTTTTCAGACACCCTAGGAAGTGTACGAAGGCTGTTTGTGCGATACAGCTATTCCAGACTTCTGTAACCTGAAACCCTGGAGTCTGTTCTTTCAGTGTCTCTGGAAGCAGTTGGTCCACAATAAAAAAAGCTGCCAGAATGATTCTGTCAGCATAAAACATTAGACAGTGAAAAATGTCATAGGTGTTTTTGTACAGGAACCTCAGCCTGTCTAGCACTTCAGCAAAAACACTCATGCCAAAATTTGGAGATGTATTTAGTAAGATATAAATGTAAAGAAAATCAGAACAAGACACAAAGTATTTAAAAATATAATCTAAATTTATCAAATTAATTTTTACTGTGAGAATATTAGGTGCAATTGCTTGTTCTGCCAAGCAATGGCTCTTGGTGGGAAGGGAAAGATAAATACTTTCACTCACTTCTGAGCTGTCAGTACACCTTTCACTGCCTTCAAAGGTGAAGGGAAGGAAGAGGATAAAAGCAGCAGAGCAAGGAGAGAAGATTCAGAGGTGGAGAGCTGTACAACCGTGCAAAATGGTGAATGGCTCTCGTTACTTGCAGATCATATGAAGCAACTGCTAGTCAGACCTGGGTCAGCCGTCAAGCCGGGTCCTGGTGGCTGGCTAGAGCAGGAGCATCAGATGCTTCAGTACAGTGTTCAGGAAAGCCAAAAAGCCTCAGGGATTTGGTAGGAATGGTGTCCCTGCCTAACTTTCTGTTCATTGTTGCAGAGGGAATGTGCTCCTCTTTCCACCTGTGGTCACAAACACATCTCTTCCCTAGAAAGTCCTTGCCTGCCCCCTGGCCGGTGTCATGTTGTGGTGTGGGCAGCAGGGTTGGCCGGGACAACCTGGTGCCCCATGTGCTCCAAGCAGTGAGCGAGGGCACGGCAGCAGGCTGGCTTGGCTGAGAAAACTGCTGGTCTGCAACACGTCTTGCAGGAGATGCGTTGGTGGACTTGGGCAACAGGAGCCTGTGGCTGTTAGGTGCATGACCCAAGCGCGGAACATGCCGTCTGCTTGGAGACGTGCATCAGGGGTGTGCCTGGAAGTGGGAGGTTCCCCACGGGAGTTTTGAAAAGGGGCCACCATGACAGTCCTCAAGAAAGCACTAGTGCTAGACCAAGTGGACAGTTGGGGACTGGGCCTCGTGGACTTCATCGTAGGCACGGTGAAAGGACAGAGTCGATCACAGACCCAAAGCCTCACCCCTGGCTGCTGCTTCCCACGAGCCTGGGAATGCTTGAGTGCCGCTTAGTGTGTGTGAAAGAGGGGAATCCTTCGAACAGGGACTAAATCTGTCGAAACAAGTGAAGTAACAGCATTGTAAAAACCCATACGGCAGCAAAATGACTTTGACAGTCCCTTACACAGCTTCAGTGTAAGTAAGTCATTAAGCTTGTGTTTCAATGTAGTATTTGTTTGACTGTAATTTTTCTCAGATGCAGACCTTCTTATGCTTAAATTGTAAGAGCATAGGCACTTACTATTTGGGAGGTTATTGAACTAATTCTCCAACAGTCAAAACAAGGAACAACTGTGACTTGGAGTTAAGGGACTCAAAAAGCTCTTCTTTCTGCAAAATCAGCAGGCTGTCAGCTGCAAAGAATTACAAGCATTTTCAAGGATTTCTGCAGAAAAAAAAAACATTAATAAAACGATTAACAGATTTTTTTCCCCCCTCTTAATATGTTTAACACTCAGCACCTTTGCTTACCTTTCAGCTTAATGTCACTAGTTCATTTATTTTTATAAAGACTGCTACAGGATATCTGGGTATAAAAATCGTTTACAGTGAGGCCTGTTTGGGAAGATCTCAATATACTGAGTAGCTGACTGATATGGGAGTTAACTACAAGCAAAACAGTGCTCCTTACCTGCTGGAGAAGAGGCCAAGATTTTACCCTACCAAAGGCCATGTCAGGAATTTGTCAGAAATCTAAGGCTTACGTTTAATTTGCATCCAGCTGAACAGCTTAAACCTCCCTAGCAGCAGTGGGGCTGCGACAACCTGTTCTTGGCAGCGCTCCTCCGCCCTGATCCAAGGGGCCAGGTACGCTGCTGAGCCCAGAATGTTGTGTTCTGTTCAGATGTCCACTGAGATCAAAACAGAGCATCAACCACCTCAGGGGCAGGATTTCTTTCTTCACAATTTCTGACTTCAGGTTGCAGTTCACTATAACCAAGCTGTCTTCCTTCACCTGAACCGGAAGACTAATCCATGTAAAAAATCTAAAGTTTAAGATATGCTCCAGGTTTAGGCTCTCTTCAATGAGATCATATAAATTGTATGTTGAGGACAGCTTCAAAACCATTAAAAAATTTAGATACACTCAGAACTTGTTAGGGCCATCTATGCTTTTAAGGATTAGAAATTACATAGATGAGCGATGGATGTGTTGAACTGTCTAACTGCTAAATGGTTGAAAAGATCTTTACTATTTTGGTAACTGGTGTTACTATTGGGCTCATCTTTTTTACATGAAACATGGAAAAAAAAGTTAGTATGTCTCCAATTATATTTTGAACCCTTCTTACTAAGAGATGGAAGTGGCCTTAGTGTTCAATTAATGCCGTAGCCAAAACATTGAATTATATTTTATTAGATTTTAGTGCTATTATGAAGTATAGGAAAGAATACAAGCCTTACTAATTTACTAGCATCTGCTCTAAAAATGCCAAAATCTTAAAAATTTAAGAGAGCTTTCTGAAAGCATTCATTCCACTGTACAGTGAAATTACTGCCTAAAGGTAAAGTGATGTAACAGAGTTATTGCAAGAAAAAACACATGTGGCACATTACTCACATAGGCCTTGATTCAGCAAAGTGCTGAAGTGTATCTTTAATATGTGAATATCCCACTGACTTCAATAGGACTATTTATATGCTTAAAATTAGGACATTGCTTAAGTACGTTGCTGATTTGAAGCCACAGAAATCAACTCAGACTTAAGGGCATGACATCATAACTTAAAGGTTACATGTTATAGTAATTCAGAGTGGGATTCACCTGAATAAATGTAAACATTTACACTGTAAGCATGGACATCTGAGCTAATTGTTTAGAGTACCAAAAGTACCTATTTCCTCTCCATTTATGATAAAAGAAGCTTGGGGAGGTTATTAGCTTAGATACAGATGTCTCCCACTACAGATGTCCAGAGTTAGATGAGATGAATTTCATTTTTGTCTCTCTTCTTCTTTTCTGTGTTATTCTGATTTCTTTATGATCTGATATAAACTAAGCATTTGTCTCTTTTAAGCTAAAAAGGCATATTGAAGCGCCTGCCTGTCTGAGGTTAGATCAAAATGTATTCCCATAAAGCAAGAGCCTTAATATTATGCTAACAAGAATCTACAGAAAACCATGTGTTTGTTTTCAGAGTGTTAATGATCTTCAATTGGCAGGAAGCACCTGATTTCCCAGGAGCTGGATGATATAAACCAGTAGGAAAAGAACTGCAGAAACAAGACTGCTACATTGAGAACAGACTTTTTTATTGCTTCATCTTGGTTTCTCTGGCCTTTATTTGTTATAAAGTTATGTTCTGCCCCTTGCTTATGAATTCAACTTTTAATTATGCTGATTATATCTAGGTCCAATTTGAGACCTGATTCAGTGCTGTGAACTGGCTTCAGTGGAATTTAAAGCAAGCTTCTGTGGTTTGGCTGTTGAGTGTTTCCACAGAGAAATCCAATGCTTACCATAATGCCTAAAAGAATTTGGAAAAATCATGATTTCCTAGTAAAGGGCTCAAGCTGCATGATGAAAGTCTTATCTTAGGATCTCTCAGGATCATTTCTTAGTTTCTATATTAGCAAATCCTGCCATTACCTGTCTACAGACGCCAAAAAAAATGCCCCCAACACTGAAAGAACTATTTAAATCCAACAGACTTAAACCTGTGTGTACCAGAATGCGACATCCTTCAGCTAATACATCTAAAATCATCTGCAAAACTACAGCTAAGCATCCAAATGAGCTCACAAAGACAGTCAATGAAGGACTATGGAAGAAAACCTTTTCAAAATAATTAGTCTTTCTTCAACCTCTTAATACTTGAAACATCTACCACAGATGGCTTTTGGCATTAATGTTTCCAATGCCTCTATAAACCATGGTCTAAAAAAGAGATGTTATTTTCATGGCATATACAAACATTTTTGTGTTCACTGCATTGTCGTTCTCCAGGAGCTAACTCTTATGTCACCATCTGTAACTCACAGAGGTGACAGCTTTTATCACTTTCTTTCTGCTAATATTCCTCTCTGATAATAACTGCCCTTTTCTCTCCAACTGGCTAGTTGCTACCACAGTTAAGTTTAAAATAGAGTTGTTATTATTCTCAGCATGTATTTAATTTCCTTCTATTTGAGCACTAAAAAAGGGCTTGCTGAAAGCCCTCATTTTTCCCCTCTGTAGCAACAGTTCAATTAATTTTCTCTGCAAATGTTTTTTCTCTTACACCCTAATACCACTGTGGATGTAATAATACAATTTTTACACTTGACTCATTCAGTGTAGGGGACTGTCAGTCTAAGACTTACTTTGTTTGCCAAGCAAGAATGTTCAGAAGAAAGCAATTAGAGGTGTACAGTATTTTCAAAGCCAAGTAATGAAACTGCAAGTATCTGACCCCTTAGTTTCTCATCCCTATGGACTTGCATCGTCTCAAATTTTCAGTCATAGCCATGAATGAACTCAATGTATCCAATGAAAATAAAATTTGGTCCAAGCTTTTCCTCACTTCAAGTGAAAAGCTAATCACATTCCTAAGGTTTTCAAGATTTTATATGAATTTAGAGAACTATACTAAAGGTTGGAGTTAAGGGATGAGTTAATAAAAAATTTTAATGAATCATCAAAATTTAATAATGATGGGATTCATTTGTTTTTTCATGTCCTGCCAGTCCTTCCTGAATACCTGTTTCTGATTCAGATGATGACTATGAAGTTCAAATGTAAGTAAAATAACAGTAAATTTGAAGACTATTAATAAAAAAATAGGTTGACTTTATTTCATGACTTTATTATGTTTCAAAAATTTCTAAGACTTATGATTGCATAGCTATAATATTGATTCAAATTTAAAACGCCTCTAATTTGAGGGCTTTTAATTCATCATTGAGGGCTTTATAAGTCGTTCTTCCAGGAGCCTCTGTAAAGTTTTGTTCTAGTTCTAGACAAAAAATGAAACATAAACTGTCAGGTTGTAATCCTTCAGATCTTGGTTTTACTTTGGGCTCTAATTTCAGTAAACAACTTTCCCTCAGACAACCACGTTCATCTTTCTTGCATTTCAAAATTCACAGCATCAACAAAGAAATAAACGATTTCCCAGATAAACAAAGTCGCAGGAATGGTGAAAACCCAGTTTATTGTAGGAAGATGTAAGCTAGTGAAGTATTATAGTCTAGAGATGTCTTGGACATAGTTAACAACTTCAGTTACGCTAATAGTAATAATGATGATGATTTGATTAATTAGGTTACCTCCCTTTGTTTTTATGAAACAGCAGAGAGAAAGTTACTGTTCTGGCTGCCTTGGAGCAGGGAACTGCTCAGTCTCCCGTGTTTCAGGTGAATGTCCCACCACCAGCCTATTGAGCAGCAGCTGTGTAATTCTCCTGTTGGGAGTTGACTGAGTTTGTAAAAATAACATTGTCTGAGCAAGAAAAACATTGAATATGTACCCTTTCATTAGGACATTCACTTGGAATATAGCAGATCTGTGTTCATGTTCCATGTCATACATGTTTTGCACTGGAAGTCTGTTTTCCTGTGCCTCAGGACTATGGGACATCAGCCAGGCTCTCAATCTCTGCAGTTTTCATCTGATTGTAATAAAGCCTGAAACATCTTTTTGACACTGTGAAGCTTTCCAAAAGTAATTCCTTCCAAACCTTCCCTTTTCTATAAAAAGTTAGGTTTTGAACATTAATCTTTTCCAATGAAAATCCACGTAGTCAAAAATTCCTGATCATTTCTACTGCAGTCAAGTTTTTTCCCTCCAATTCTCATGAAAAGCACTTCCTGGAGAATTATAAAATATAGCTAACCAGTTTTTAATCTAATCTGGTTTGGCTTTCAGTATCTAAATAGTACAATGTTTGCCATTGTGTGTTTCTGAAAGAATTATGAACTGCAGTTTTCCTTAACTAAGTGAAAGGATGTCTTCCTTAATTTAGATTTCCCTGGTATGTCCAGCAAACAATGATTCATGAAAATCCTATTTTAAATTCTTTACAGAAAGCTTTTTCTTTGCTCTGTACACAGGGAGAAAATTAACCACAAGCTTGTCTCCTGCAGAAGTGGTTTCCTCATCACATAACTCTTCCAGCAGAGGACAATGCCTTTTTCATCCTGGTAAGAGGGAGGTTAACCAGAGAGGAAAGTGTGTCCAAAACTGATTAATAAAAAAAAGAAAAAAGGCAAGCTTCTGAAATGATTATGAAACAACCTGATACATACCACATTTAGTAATTTGGTGACAACTGTTGTAGATTTTGCATCTTCTTAATGTGGGCCAGCTTCTTGGCTACCATAAGCTGGGTATCAGGATGGATATCAGAAGAGTTGCAAAAGAATTTTAACACTTGATAATCTTGCCCACCTATTTAAAAGTAATTTTTATTTTCAGGAAAAAAAAAAAATGTTTTACAGAGAAGGATCTAAAATAATTCATCATATGTCACACCATTCATGTCAATGGATGTAACTGTAAAAAATGGGGCATGTAGACTGCACCTATCCAGTCATTATTTTATGTTAGAGTTCTTCTAAGAATTCTGCAGAATAAAATGCTAATCCAAAACAGTGCATCGAGAGTTATGAAAAAAATAGAAATAACAAGCACAATGTAGATTTTCAAGTGGTGTCCCCTTATGTACCTTGTGATGTTTGGACTAGATGACCTTTAAAGGTCCCTTCCAGCCTAAACCATTCTATGTAGACTCTTCCAGGTGTGAAAAGGTATCTTCTGTTTACCTTTATGTTCATAACATTTCTTTATAGACAGTTTTAAAAAGTTAGATATCTGGCACTTGGGTAGTGAGTTTTGGTGAATTCAGGCACCCAGAAACCTAGCTCAAGCCTAATTAAAAAAGACTCTTAACCATTTAAAAATTCTTATTCCCAAAATTGATTCATTTTGGGAATCTGTGAATTTTTTTAGGTTGTCTATGAAACAACTACAGCTTTCTGTCCATATTCATAAGAATTATATATGCATACACCAGTGCAATGCAGTTTTTATAACCAGACTTTGCCTTCAAATTCATTCAACTGAATCCAAAGGGAGCTGCAAAGAAAAATTTAACTCCCTCATTTGAATTATTTCCTGGTGATTTGGATGAGCTTCCAAAGGCAGGTCATAAACATGAAGTAACACCCATGTATGTTATGGGTTATAACACCCATTCACATTTATGTATGTAAATTAGTTCTGCAATATTCTTTATTTTGTTTGCTGACCTTAACTCTGTATTTTCATCCCATAGTTCAAAAATGATTGTAAAACTGTAATATCTGTCAGGAGCTGGATTTCCTGATTTCAAGGTGCACAACTGATTTAGAGGAAGTAAATTCCACATACATTTCCACCTTTTCTCTTGTTTATGCCTTTTCTTTTCTTCATGTTCCGTTTATGGTGTTCATGTCCCCTACTCCAGCTTTCATTTGGAGATGACTGCAAAATCTCTTTGCCTATTAGGCTCCTCAGCCTTTGAAGACACTTTTTCGGTGTATTTGAGAGAACAATTAAAAAGCATAATCTGCTGGGGTGTATTAATGCTGAAATCAGTCAAGGCCTTGGATTAGCCATAGAGATTGACACAGAGGCCTCGGCATATAAGATCTATGTCCTCTAAATTTGCATAAGTCTAAAGCTACTGTATGCTACAGGAGGAGCAACGTCAGGTTTGCATCAGAAAGTATTCACCAAGGGTTTCAGCTATTGGTTGAAGAATTAATCTGAACAGGAAAAAAAAAAAAAAGCCTTTTCAAAACCAAACAAATATTTCAAGTTTTTATGCAAACAAATACAGTTCATGTGACCCAAAACTAAACATTTCATTTAATTTTGGGGTTATTTAGCCCAATTGTTCAGCTTGAGTTCTCTTTAATTTATGTCACTTTTTCTAAGGAGTAATCCTTAATATTATTTTTAAAATCCCTCTTACACCTCCCTTTTTTCGCCATGATTATTCTCTGAATTTTACTCTGATTCTTAAGTTGGTTTTATATTCCTTAAACTCAATTTGGGGGTGAAATTGGTATTTTTTAAATTTTCTGTGATGAAGTGCTAGATTTAACTGACTCCTGAAGCTAAACTGGTCCTGTGAGTAGTTTCCCTAAGTGTAACAGTCTGTTATCTTTCACTAGTGCCAGCTTTCACTAAAGAAACAGCAGGACATTTCAAGTATGTATATAAAGTGTCCAGTTTTCCTCTTGTTTACAATAGCTTTCTATTGAATTTTGTGAAATTCTACATCCTACATGTTGTTTAATGCAACAGTTACTATGCATGGATACTGATGTTCATGCAAATTTTGGTATTGCTGTTGCAAAGATTCAGATTCAGCTATAGAAAGCACATTATAATATGTTCACTATTTACAATTTAAAAAACTGAATCTTAATGCCTTATCTAAGCAGCTTAAGAAATACTAGTAATCTTTACACCCAATCACTCATGATCTACAGACAACAACTCTTATCTCTGGAAGAAAAATCTCATTCTCCTCAAGGATGAGGATAAATCTGAGTCATCTGGTCTAGTTGGCGCCAAAGTTAAGAAGAGATATTAGAAAGATTATCAGCCTATAATTAGGGATTTATAATTACCTAATTAAAAGCCAAATCCTCTCAGGCCCAGCCCAAGAGTTTCCATTCAAACAAGTACCAGCTCCAAGTAACCTGCACTAATTGGAGGGTCCAGCTGATGAAGGCTGTAATCTGGAGAGCGGCCTGGTTTCTTCTGGTCATTCTTAATGAGGTTCTACCCAGTGTGAGGTTACTTTGCCTATCGCTTCAGTGTTGTGGCAGCTATGAAGTGACAGAACAGTCCTTGTCTTACTGTACTCCTCTTGGCGGTCTAAATCACTTGATACTGTACCTGCTGAACTGGACAGGTTACATATGAGATGGGGTAGAAGAGAGATCCATAGGTCATTCCAAGTTTACAGGGTTTGAATTCCAGCAGTGTTGAGTGGATTACACCAATCAAATCTAGGTTTAGGACTGTAGAGAAAGCCATCTGTTGTTTGTATTTTGAATCTGAATGCATAAAATGTAGGGCGAATCAATCATGTGCCTAAAACATTGACTTTCTAGCTAAGAGTGAATAGCTTCCTCAGCGAAAAGGAGGCTTCTTGGTGGGAGGAAAATCCAGCTATTGATTTATGTGGCAAAATGTCAACTGATTAATCCTATCAGAGAACTTTAATTAGATACATGCTCATTTGCTATCCTTGTCCCAGGGCTACTACTGTGTATAGTATTGGCTGGCATTTGGACTTGCTGGTGTCAGCACTGCACAGCCAGTTTGCAACATGCAATGTCATCACTTACAGAAATACTGCAATTGTGCCAAAAAGCTATTTAAGCCTAAATAAATTGATTTCTACTAAAGTTTAAAATGAAAAAAAAAAAATTAAAAATGAGTAATTATAGTTGTACTTTGTGGTCTTTAAAAGCATTTTATTACACAAACCCACAAATAAAGGCCAGATGGTGCAACACACAGACATTTCAAGGCCTGTATTAGAAAATCCAATCATGGTTTTCAGTGGAAGTTCTCTGGATGAAATGTAGATTTGCTAGAGTGATAGATAAGGTAGCTGAAATCTATCCATACAGTTTGAGACAGAGCTGCAAAGTTCTACACCTCTCTCCTTTCAAAATGCAAACCCCTCAGAGCCAAAAAACAAACAGTTGTCAAATATAGAAATCAGGTCAGACAAGATCTATACAAAAGAAAGGCATTTTTTCTCAAAAAGAAGAGGTGCCCTTTCCATCTCTACTTTCTAGAAGAGTTTGACTGATTGTATGTAGGAATTTCACTGGATTTTCAAATGCCTGAAAACAAACTCAAATATTGACAATTGAAATCTGATCACCTCACTGCCTCACACTGCTTTTTAGTATCCCATCTACTTGTCCTCCTCCTTGACTTTTATAAATAAGTTTAAACAGTGTCTTTGTCTACTCATTCAAACAGTAATGAGGGATGAGTTTGCAAATTTCAGCATCACATCAGATGTAGCTTAAAGGGTATTATTTGCTGAAATGCTGATCATAGAAGTGTTTCTTTCAACTGAAGTTTTGTTCAATAATCTGTTAATATTAAGTTGCTACTAAGGCTTATATTCTGACAGACTTATCTGAGGATGTCCTAGGTTGAGTAAGCTTTTCATAGCAGCAAGCATACCACTAGTGTGTTTTTGCCCTACTTTGGATCAGCAGTAGGAAAGCTGTTCATTCTCAGTGGGCGCTACGTCTTTTTTGTTCCTCTCTTGAGCTTGTCAGTAAAGGCAATCTAAAATATTAAAAGATCAGGTTGTCAATAAATGAACGGAGGGGTGAAGCCTGAGGCATAAACGTGGACAAGTTTCCCTTCAAAAGGGGGAAAAAAAAATGGACTTTGCATTTTAAAGCAGAGAAGATGGAAAGCTTTTTCTTTGAAAGGTAAGCACTGAAAATCCAGGGATAGATTTGACTCTTGGAGGTAATGCAAAAATCATTTAGTAGCAAGCCAAACAGACTTTCTTCAGACTAACCCATTCATGTGTCTGTTGTGTTTGAGCATGTTCAAACAAAAAGACCTGGAAAACACTTCATAGACACAGAAACTGAAAGGGCTGCAGTAGTTCAGGCCATAAAGAAGGCAAATAAATTAGAGGGGGAATAATAAAATAACATGAAAATGAAGAAAGGCATTACAAAAACTTCATTAATGTTTCAGATTCCCTGACTTTTCCCCAAAGAGTGGTTGCCTCTTCTTTGTCCATTCATTACAGATGCTGTCCCAGTCCTCTCAATCCCCTCACTCCTTTACTGTCCTTTTTGGTCCCCTGTCATGTACTCAGCCTCTTCACATCCTGGCTTTGGGATGCACCTGCATTTATCAAACAGTTGTCTTCCAGATCTGGCAACTGGTCCCAGATCTGGTCCTCCATTTATCTACACTGGATATGTGCCAGCTCATTTCTCCTGTCTTTTGCTGAAATGATCCAACCAGCTTTCTCCCTGAGGAAACCCAGCTACAAGTGATAGAGCAATGCACAGCAAAGCATGTTCCAGCCAGTTAACATGAACATTAATTACACCAGGTTTAGCTTCCTCTGCCCAGGACCATCCTGCTATCTCTGCAGGCCTTGACTCCCAAGACCCTCCCAGTGCCATGTCTTAGTATATGCATCACACGTTTTCACAGGGGTGCTACAAAAAACATATTTCTGGCAAACTCTCACATCATTTCATGGTCTCACCCAAAAGTAATTTCTAGGACTTAAAGTCACCTGGAGTCCAGAGAAGATGCAGGCCAAGGGTTATGCATAGTGAGTACACAGTCTTCAGGCCAAGTCTAAAAGCATAAGTGCAAGCCACCTTGCTCCTTAGGCTTGAAGGCCACAGACAGCCTACTGGGCCAAAAGTCTCAGCAGTGCATAGGCAGAAGTACAGTAACTGAAGTTCTGTAGTGCATTTCTCAGTTTAATTTGAAAGGAGTCTACGATGTGTGTTGTACCATGTGAACCAGAACACAGTAGCAGGGACAGGAGATTTCTTTCAAAAGTACACTCTTGATCCAGTGCTAAACTGGTTGCCAGTGCTAACATTCAAGCTAAAATACTCGGATGCATCCTTTTCCTCTTACAACAATCTTCAGCCCCAGGCCTCTTGCTTAGCCATTAGCGGACTCCTCCAAAACAGTCATCGTTCCTAGCCCTGTCTAGCTACTTCTGCCTCTTGTTATCCTAGCACCAGTCCTGGCTCCCATCTGACCTGCTTCTCTCTTCCCTCAACCACTGATATCCAGCCACATTCTCCAACCTCCATCTTCCATCTTTATGTTGAGTTCACCTACCTCCTTCTTTCGGTTTTTGTCCAACATATCACATGATACCCTACAATCATTGCTAGCGCGCATATCTGACCCAGCTCAGGGACCCCAAAATGCAGGATTATGAGCATTGCAAAGGAAGGGCTGCCAGAATATTTAACGAGGCCAAGCCAATACATTTGCCTGGCCAAAGTTTGGACCATGTTAGGTGAAATTTTCCAGAAGGAAAAGACTGGTTGTATAAAGAGAGCTAACAGAGGACATCTCATACCAAATGAAGTTTGGTCAAATGATAAAGCAAAGCAGGGTCTAAAAGACAATGTCAGGCAACTTTACCAATTAGGGATGTCACTAATGTCCTGCTGTATATTAAGAACAGTTAGGGGAAGTAAGATTGAAGGACTTTGTTCCCAGTAATAGCAAACAGAAACAAGGATGCATTTTGTGAAATTAAGCATAACACTCAAATCAATTAGAGAAATTATTTTCAAAAAATACCGCTCAGATATAGTGTGGTGGGTTCACCTTGATGCTGCCAGATGCCCACCAAGCCACCATTCCCTTCCTCAACAGGACAGGAGGAGAAAATAAAATGGAAAAGCTCATGGATCAAGATAAGGACAGGCAGATCATTTAGCAGCTAACATCACGGGCAAAACAGGCTCCACTTAGTGAAATTAATTTGATTTATTGGCAATTAATCACAGAGTAGGATAGTAAGAAATAAGAAGAAAACTAAAAACACCTTCTCCCCACCCCTCCCTTCTTCCCAGGCTCAACTTCCCTCCTAACTCTTCTACCTCCTCCCCCAGATAGAGCAGGGGGATGGGGAATGGGGGCTGCCATCAGTCCATAATGCTTCATCTCTGCCACTCTTTCCTCCTCACGCTCTTCCCCAGCCTGGGGGCCCTCCCATGGGGTACTGGCAACTGGTCCCAGATCTGGTCCCCCATTTATCTACACTGGATATGTGCCAGCTCATTTCTCCTGTTTTTTGCTGAAATGATCCAACCAGCTTTCTCCCCAAGGAAACCCAGCTACAAGTGATAGAGCAATGCACCGCAAAGAATGTCCTTCATGACCTTCTCCAACATCAGTTCTTCCCACGGGCTGCAGTTCTTCAAGAACTGCTCCAGCGTGGGTCGTCTCCACAGGTTGCAGTCCTTCAGGAACAGATAACTCCAGTGTGGGTCTGCCATGGGCCACAGGATCTGCCAGAAAACCTGCTCTTTCAGGGGCTCCTCTCCATGGACTGCAGCTCTGACGAGAAGCCTTCCTTGGCGTGGGGTCCTCCCCAGGCTGCAGGTGGAGATCTGCTCCCCCGTGGACCTCCCTGGGCTGCAGGGGGACAGCCTGCCTCACCAGGGTCTTCACCACGGGCTGCAGGGGAATCTCTGCTTCAGTGCCTGGAGCACGTCCTCCCCCTCCTTCTGCACTGACCTGGGGGTCTGCAGGGCTGTTGCTCTCATGTGTTCTCACTCCTTTCACAACCACTGTGCAGGTTTTTTTACTCTTTCTTAAATATGTTAGCACAGAGGTGCTGCCAAAATCACTGACGGGTTCAGCTTTGGACAGCAGTGGGACCATCTTGGACCTGGTTGGAACTGGTTTTGTCTGATATAGGGGTAGCTTCTGCAGCCACCTCCCCACTACCAAAACCTTAACGCATAAACCCAATACAGATAGTATAGGTTGATATGTGAAAAACCCAAAATTAATCCAGCTGGCCAACAAGCATCAGATGTTCACAAAAAAAGCCTGACAACTTTAAAACAGTTTTAATATTTTCACAGCTAATTTGAAAATTTCCATTTTAAATGGGAAAGAAACTGGCTTTGTTAGTTTTGTAAATTGTTGCTAGCGTATGTAAAAATAATATTAAAGACCATTATCATATTAATTGACTAGTTTACAAATGAACTATGATGATTCTTTCTACACAGCTCAGATTTTTCTTCTTGATTCTTAGGAGTGGTAATCAGCTAACAGAGATTAGAATGTTGTTAAAGTGTTCCGTTTTATTTTTCCATTATGTCTTGATTGTTGGGGTTTAGTTAATTTCCTTTTAGTTTAATAATAATTTTTTTTAATGATCTCCCATTTCTATTTGCTTTTCTAGTTCAGATAATTCTAAAAATTGACAATGTTGTGATGCATGCAATACAGTGGTATTGAGTTATTGCAAAATCTCTAACTTAATTACAGTTGTAGAAATAGTCCAAAGAAATGTTCCATTTTGCAAACATTCAAATAAAAAATTAATCATATAAATCTGTATGAAAATACAGTTTCATTTGAATTACTGATTGTTCTTACTGGATCTAGAACCTAACATTAACAAAAAAATGATGTATTAGGAAATAGATCTTTTGAACTACTCTGTTATGAAAACCTTACTTGAAAACCTTACCTCACAAAAATTCTTACAATGGGGAAGAGGGCAGGCCCTCCATACAGAAAAGTATTTGTTGTTGTGTTCATAGTAGTGACTGGTAATTAAATTGGGTTTGCAACAGATGGGAGGAATGTAAGTCAGTTTGTGGCAGAAGGCAGACATGCTAGCTAATGAGAAATCACAGAAGTATACTGCAAACAGTTGACTAAGGTGGGTAAGTGAGCTGCATCTGTTATACAAACTGTATTTCAGTTAAAGCTGTGAATATTTTAACAGAAGAATTAACAGTACCCTTCAGTTATTCAGGCATAATGGTATATATAACTATTACACACATGTCTAATATCCTCCAATATATCTCAAAGGGACCAAAGGAATCTGCTAATGAAAAGTGATTAAAAAAAAAATAATTATGCTCTGGCCAGGTAGCAACTAACAAAGGAATGTGATATCTGGACTGCAAGAACTGACTGAAAAATAAGTGTGTGTATATATATATATAAATAAACTTTATAATGTTTTTGCCAGAATGTGAACTGATGATGGAATTAGTTGCTGATATTTGAACAATTTCTGTCAGTACTATAACTGACTGTAAAAAGTAATGCTTGTTCTGTGGAAGCAATGAGCCCATTTCTTGAAATGCTGATCAAACTATATGTATTTGAACAATGGTAGACAGTTCTATAGCTCACAAATAACCTTATAACGTAAATATCAAAGAAGTGGGGAGCTATTTCTGTGTCTACATGGAGATAAAACTGGAGCAATTCAAGAGGGTGATATCAAGAAAAACTCCTTGACAATGAGATGTATTTGGTGAATTCCTTGATTATGTGGCCACTGCCCTACTTTCACAGCAAGTCGTCATGGAATGACATGCGGAAGAAGTCTGAGAATGAAAGTTAAAGCACTTGAAAGTCAGAACCATCTCCAGCTCAAGACTGGGACACATCAGTCTGCAGTCTGATTTATTGTAGGCACTAATGGTATGCTAGCCTCTTACCACTCCTGCTAGATTAAATATGTTTGTTCAAGATAAATACTTGACGCACCACTCAAAATAATGACTCTGATTAGACTGTTTGACATTCAGAAATCGCAGAGGTGGTCATCTCACATGTTCTGGTGGTGGTTGCCAGGCCTATGGAAAGCACAAAACGTAGTCACCCTGTGGATCACTGGTCAGTGTGCTGCATTTTGGTTAAGTAAGTTGAGCTTGCTGGGCTCAAATGTACATTAGATGTTGCAAGTGCCCAACAAGGTGGGTTCATCATATCTATGCCAGATGTCCTGTGCACAGTTTGTCTGAGGTTGTCTGCAGATGAGATCCCTCATCACGTTACAAGTTTACAACTGTTTTCAGATCCCTTTTTTGAATCAGGCTTGCTACTGATCTACACTTCAGCTGTAAAGAACCCTTTTAAAAACTAGAGATTCAGAGGGTTTACTAGATCCCCATCTTTCTAACTGTCTTTTACAGTGTGAAGCCCTCTGGGCAATTCTTCTATTGATTCTTCTATTTTATCATAAGACCTGAATAAAAAGAAAATATACACATAGAGGATGATGGTATGATCACTCAGCTCTCACCTGGGGCGTGGCACAGATTTAATTGATAGTCCTTCATTTTTGCTGTTTTCTATATGAGTTTGTGGGGTGTTCATTGAAGTGTCTCATGTGTATCCCTTTGAATTTCTACAATAACACAATTTCCACAATCATACAGTTCTGCATGATTCTCACAAAATATAAAAAGCATTGGGAAAATGTTTTCCCAAACAAAAAGCACGATTGTGATAAGTGTGATACATTTTAAGTGGGAAAATTCAAAAGAGAACAAAGACCAAGGCAGCTGCATTTTGGTATCCAGGTTGTTTGAAGAGAGGACAAGAATATAGAATGAATGACAGTAGAAAACATTTTGATTCTGCACCTCCAATTTCCTAAGGAGATTTGCTGCTAAAACTACCTAAACTTTACTATCGCGCACAGAGTGAAAACATACATATTTTAAAGATAATATATTATTCAGTTGCTTTATCAGACATATTCATCAGTTATGTGGATGTGAAACGTCTTTTTCCATATGAGTTTTCTCTTGGCAAAGAGCAATCTATGAACTTGCCAATGTAAATTTAACTGCAGGGTTCTAAGAAAATTAGTAATAACTAGAAGAATTTTAAACTATTTAGGTTAACAAAGGTCTCCTATACCTAGATCTAATACAACTTGAAATAACAGTTGACTTTATATTTATGAGACAGGCTGCAGACAAAGGGACCATTGCTTACCAATACCATAAAGAAAAATATATAAGCATTTGATTATAAACTTCAATGAGATGTTGTTTAAAATATGAGTTGAGTGGAGGCAGAAGCATACATGAATCATCTGGTGTGGCTGATTTCCCCCACTCCTTTTTATTTAAGCAGCTTTACTGTGCCATTGAGATGGGAAAATACCAGGAATGTGTATAAATTCCAGACATAGACTCATGTCTCTCAAAATCTCTGGAACCATTGACTCATTATCCAAGCCATTATCTTTCAGGCTTGTCTTCATAGAGCCTTTTTTAATACATAACTGGTTTAACAATATGGGATTTAAAGGCAGCATTGTTAAACCAGCTGACCAAAGTCCTACTGATCAGCTTTACTGCTTTCCACATTACAGTGGGGCTGTCATCTGATTTGTGTGG
Source organism: Buteo buteo (assembly GCF_964188355.1). Classification (NCBI taxonomy): domain Eukaryota; kingdom Metazoa; phylum Chordata; class Aves; order Accipitriformes; family Accipitridae; genus Buteo; species Buteo buteo. Next base: position 12,967,918 of record NC_134187.1, on the reverse strand, counting down.
GGAAGGTAGCCGGCAGCGGTTGAGTATGGCACGCTGTGTATGGCACAGAGACTCTCATCACCCCCCACTCACTCATGCATGAGTCCAACTCTGGGAACTTCTGTCCCTCCTAAAGTGCAAGATAGTTTATACAAGGCAATGAAAGATGTGAAAGAGAGAGTCACCATCTGAAGGTCCTTCATTTACTAAAGTCTTATAAGTAAGTACACATAGCATTACTCTCAGTCCTCCTTCAAATGAGTTATAAACATTTTTTAGACATGTATTTTTCCAATTAGTCTTTCTGAATGTTTTTAATGTTTGTATTTAAATAATATAAGAAACAGGAGAAGATGTTGCATATATTACAATAACAGACTCGGAACAGAACAGCAGAATCTGAAGCAGAGATTTTTTTGAAGCTTCACCCAAAGGATATTAATACATAGAACATTTCAGATGTTTTATAAAGACCAAATGGTTAGTATTAAAGAATCTTAAAAAAAAAAAAACAAACAAAAAAAACCAGCTAAGGAATCTGTCTAGACTTTGTCTGATCCCCATCTTAAGTGTGTGCCTTGGCCTTGCTGAAACTCAATTGCTCTTCCCTCCCATCCTTTGTTTCCATGCAAAGGAAACACAGGTATGCCACTCCAGACAGGTTTGGATGACCTGAGCATCACATGGATGAACCAGCATGAGGGGTAAGGATGCAACATAAATTCTGACAAGGTGCTGCAAAGACAGGTAAGCTGCTTTTCTTGGTAAGGGGGATTTTACTTGGTTGGGTTGGGGTTTGTTTTTTTTTTTTAGTATAAAGACTTATAGTAGTTACAGTCCCTCAGAAATGTCTATCTGCCCCTCTTGTGCTGAGTTCCACTTCCCTTAGCTGTGGGCTGGTAGAAGGAGGCTGTTCTAAAGAACTGCTTTTTGTGCCTTTATCTAATAACAGGAATGCAATAAAGCAGATGAGAGTGAGCCCTCTATATCACCGAGTGTGTTCTTCATTCTGGGTGAATAAGTGAAAAAAAGGAGCAATACCAGTTTTTCTTTCTTTCTGGGAATACACTGGGAAATAAGTTCACAGCACACTTACCAGCTTTTACTCTTCAAGCAGTATGGACACCTGGAGGGTGTCAAAACCCAGGACTGCATTGCCTTCCAGGGTAGCATGTGTTGGGATGTTTTTGGTGAAGCAGGTGAGCATCTTGGTCCCCATTACAATTATAGTCCTCAAGGCCCTTATGTACATTTAATGAATTCAGTGGGTCTCCATCTGAGATGAGAGCTACCTTGAAGATCAAAAAACTGGTAAGACTCTAGGTCTAAATATAATTATCTTCTTTTACACCCTAGTCCACAATTTTTCCAAGAGATACAAACAAAATATATGCCTTTATGCTCCCAGTTAGCACTATCAGGAAAAGAGCTCTCAGATTTACTCAGGCAGCATAATTTTGATTACTCTGTCAAGAAAAGTGTTTTTGTCAGGTCAGCTCTGTATTGCTTTGTGAAGAATAAAAGGCTTGAGAAAAGACATATAAGAAAGAAATGGGGACATATGTCTTTTGAAGTACAAAAGCAGTGTATTTTGAAAGTTACGTTTGAGGCTGTTATTATGGCTGCTTGTGTACCTCCACAAATGAAGCTAGAATGCAGAGGAGTCAGCATTAAAAATTGTTTTCAGAGCCCATTGTACTGAAGTGCTTCATTGTAGAAGAAAATGAAAGGAATCTGCTGTACCTAAGCAGCAACATATAATTTTTTTTAATTGCAGAATCAGATCACAAGTTTTTAACGTAAAACACTGCAGTAATTAATCCAATTTGAAGGCAATGTATTGCTATAAAAATTAAGCATGTTCAGAGCTATGCAAATGCTCTTTTTAAAATCAGACCCTGGGACCAGTCTGCTGGCAAATAATGTTCTGTGTTGCAGTTAGTGCTCTAAGAGTTTGTAATCTTCCTCATAGACTTGACTGTAGCACTGTTCAACACCACTTTGAAATAACAATACTAGCAGTGAGCAAAGCCAGCTTGTTAACCATTCAAGCATCTCTTTTGTTCAAATTCTGTACCTTGTAATTATGTTTTACTTTTTATGAGCTTTTATCACAATTGCTGTACTTTTCAAATGTGCAATGTTATTCTATTTTCAAGTACCCTTTTTTTCACTGTGTTTCTTCCATTATGATAAATTTCCCCTATATATTTAGCTTTTCTGCATTGTTTGCTTTCCTTCTTCCTTCTTTCCTGCTGTGAAATATTTTTATGTTCCTCTGCATTTAATGCCTTTGGATGGTTAGTTTACAACAATTGTAAAACTCCAAAAGTGGTGCTTTCTGCGAATATCATCTCTATTAATGAGGTAGAAAACAGCAGTATTTTGGAGGGGCTGCTTTCAGTACGGTGCAGTATTAAATGAAGACATTTCCACTGGTAAAACTTGAAGGATTCAAGTTTACTTTAAAAGAGGGAAGTGCAAAATTAAGCAAGACCTCATTTTGTGTGAAGGAGGAAAAAGTAAAGGCAAAGCGAGCCCACTGGTAGTGTCCTGAGAGGAAAACACACATAAAACTGGCACATTAAAATTTTCCCAGCCAGAGCAGCTGCTTTGGTAAAACATTTGTAATTGTGTCAGTGCAAGAGACAGAGTTCCCTCAGAGTTGACCCAAAGTGGGAAATAAATTCCCACGGGAACGAAGAGTTACAACAAACCTCACCACCTCCTGCTGCAAAAGCAATCTGCACATCTTTGACCTTACCTTGACTAGTATAAGTATATAGGGTGTATTCTAAATACTCCATTGGTCATCGCACATGATTATTGCCTGGGAAGGTGAGGAATAAACGAATATATAATAGGTGTTAGTCATGTCCTAGTGTGCCCTGGCAGGGACTTAGATGCAGCAGGCATGAGTCTGATTACTGAATGTACAGTAGAAAAGGGGTTGTGACTGCTTCATTTTTACAAGCTTAATCACAAATAACATGCTTCCCGTACAATATGAAACGGTCTGGCCAAATTCTTTATTAGCTTACAGCACTTTGACCTGAAGGTAGCTCCTTTGATGTCAGGAGAATTGTTATGATTTTAGATGGGCTTGACCAAAATGAGAGTCAGTCCCTGGTTTTCACAAATACAGAAATAGAATAATGATGCTATTTATTCATTTATTTTTAGTAAATGCCATTATCCTGAGGGTTGTGTGAAACTGAATTAATTCCATAAAGAAAGAGCTGCCATAAGAAGTCATGAAATGCCTCTGTGAAACTGGTGGCTGAAAACCAGCTGTTGTATGTGAGACTCTAGGTGTGAATTAGGATGTACAGTTTGGGGTTTAACAAAGGTTGGAATCTAAGTGCTCTTTGTTGTTTGATATAGTTGTGTGAATGTGTGTGCATGTGTGAGCACTCATGAGGTGGGAGAGAGGAAGCGAAGCAGCAAAACATTATAGCAGGAGATTGAGAAAATAAGATGGAAGTAAAAATTTCAGCTGGGTCTTGCAGTATGATCCCAAAGTAAAAATAAGAAGAGTGCTTTGGAAATGTGAACATAGAAAACCACTGGCTCCATCCTCCTTTCTCCCTCAAATCCTCCCTGTAAGAACACAGATATTAGCTAACTGCCTTAAAAAAAACCCCACAAGTGCAATGGTATAAATGTGGTCAATGTAGTGGCTACTGTATTTCCCTTATCAAAAATCAGACAGGAGAATACGAATCTGTTCAAAACTCATTGCTGAACACTATGTTATTCACATTCTTGTTCTGCCTGGAAACATTTGTAAAAGAATATTTAAGACAGGAACAACCCTATTCCATTAATAAAAATGTTGGCAAGATATGAAAAGGCTTAAAGATTACATGACTGCGCTGGTTAGGTGAGCTAAACAAGCACTGGTTTAAGTAATTGCTTTGTATATAAAGTCTCCTGAAAGAACAAGCATTAGCCCATTAAAAAAATTAAAAATGCTACACCTAAGTGAATGCTCATAAGGTCTATAGCATTGCAAATAAAGACAAGCTGTACGGGTCCAATAGTTCCTATAGAAATGCATGTTAAATATACATTACCCTAAAATTCACAGATCATTCAAACATATTTAAACTCACAAAACTGAGGCTATAGATTTTGAAGTTAATATTTTGGTGAACAAGTCCAATAGGTGCATAGCTCCCCATATGACTGATATTCTTACGAGCTCTCTGGGCAAAGCACTAACTCACTGGCACTGCTGGTAGTGTTAAAGTTCCTGCATGGTTTCCATTATGGACTCCTTTTCATCCGAGCACTATTTTCAACTCGATCATCAAAATTCACTACAGAGCTGCAATCAGCCAAGAATAAGTTATTCATTCTGTATGTCTGTGTTTCTTAAACTGTCTCTTTTTTTAGAAAGAAATAGAATAGTTTTCTAAACTGGGTGTTTTCCCCCAACAGTAATAGTGAAATCTACCCCCAAGCTAAGGGTGTGTATCTGAGTCTCACTTCAGCCTCACTTGGAAACAGATCCTACAAACTATTATTCAAGACAGACATTTTCCAAAATTAAGTAATTTCAGTGAGGTGGATAGGTTTACTGATGCAGATAAATTTGTGTTTTCAGGGTCAGGCCATTGGCTTGAGCCATTTGTATTGTCTCACATTTTAATACCAAAATAAAACCAGCTATTCTCAGTTATCTGAGGAAAAAAATTCCTGAAAAATCAAACAATATGACATTTCCATTTTCAATTTTTTGAAATTTTCCACTGCTATCTAAGTAATGTGTCAGGTTTGGGTTTTTTTTGTTGCTGTTGTTTTTCAACCTGAAAGAAAATTTTTCTCAGCTCCTTTGTCATTTGAAGAGGAGAGGATGAACTAATGTGAGGCCAGAGGCCTGAAATTATTTTAGAGGACTTTTTTTTTCTGTTTTATGCAGAAAATGGAATTAAACAAACCAACTGCTCATTCAGACCCTGCCTTTAACAGAAGAGTACATGCAGTCAATGAATAATCATGTGCTTTCATCCATCACACTCACACAAGGTTCAAGCAGTGTTCAGCACCAACAGCAACAAGACACTGCAAATGTACATTCAGTTCTCCTGCCCCTCTTCATTTCAGTGCTCATGCTTCTTTTCCCTCCTGTCCTGTCTTGAAAAGGCACAACGGAATCTTGGAAAGAAAATGCTCTTTACATGTTATGTAAATGAAGATATTTTGATGGTTTGGGGTGCAGTCACAGGTTTGTATCAGATTATTTTTCTTCTGAATTCATTTCTTCATCTCTCATCATAATAACCAATATTTTTAACCTCAGTTAATTTGCTATCTTGTTTGCCAGCCTGGAAAGGGTATGTTGTTGGGGGGAAGTGGGAATGTGTAGAGGCATTCAGTTAGGGCGTTAGGTTCCATATGCTTCCTCTGCAGTCAGGGGAGAGCAATAAACACCTCAGGAAGGCAATTCAAAGCATCAAAGTTAAAGTAGACCCTTTAGTCAGCTGAATCACTCTCTAGACCTACAGGCTTTATGGACCGTATCTTCGCTGACTACAGGAAGAATTTAAACACTTAGCTCATATATAGGCACACATATATATACCCATAAGCATAAGTGTCTTGGTGAACCTCCTGCTGAATGAGTGAGGTTAAGAAGCATACCTCTCTTAGATCCCCCAAAACTCTCAGCATATTGACACTAGGAAGGATTTTTCTCAGGTTTAGGAAAAAAAACCATCCACATTCTGTCCATTCTGTAATCTACTGCATTTATTGTAATCCTTCGTTACATACAGATTGTGGATTTAAGGCTCAAACAAATCTTTAAAAGCAAATAATTTTTAAAAGTAGGGAGAGAGATCAGTATAGGAGCTCATTTTCTCTTGACTACAAGCCTGACTGAAGGGCAAAGATGCCCTTGTTCGTTAATCTGCAGTGTACATGAGTGAAAAGTTTTATGTGACACATGCAGGAAAAGTTTCTATCGGGGGAGATTAACCTTTCTTCTCCTGTATTTCTCATCTAATACATCACAAGACACTTTCTTTGGAAAGCAACTTTTCTTGTGATAGCTCAAAATCTGCTTGTCAACATTTCTTAGGCATAATCCCTTTGGCTTCTCTGTGGAAGACGGGGATGCAACTCACCATCATATACGTGGTGCTTAAATGATAGGGCTGTGAACTGGCTGGAAATCCTCAGGGCTTGTATACAGACACATGGAGTGAAGCCTTTCTGCCATGTATTTAAACATGGATAACCTCCAGCCCAGATGCCATATAACCAATATTAGAACAACCTGGTGTTTGAAATATTAAGTCTTGCTGAGAGCTATGGTATGTTAGAATGAGCACAGCATGGCACAAACATGGCTATATGATTTCTACAGGGGATATTAACTCAAATGCAGCATTTCACTAATGCAGCTACTTGGCTTCCCAACAGGAGCTTGCCCTCAGATTAATAAATAGGTATAATCTGTATGTGTCACTGGTTTCACCAGAGAGTCTGCCTGTGCAGAATACAAGATAAACGCTGCTGTGGATGAATAATCTTTAGTGAGTGTTAAATGTGCTCAAAAGATTCTTTTTTTCTACCTATAATTTATTTGAAATATAAAATTACACTACTACGTGCTTGATGTACAAAGAACATTAAAGAGAATTTTTAATGATCTTCACGAGCTTTCCGAACTTGTCCAAAATCCTTCAGATCTGAGATAAAAGACAGCCTGTACCTGCTGGCTCCACTAGTAAATGATCTTTCATGTTGTAAACTCAGATTGTTTTGAGGCATTCTACCTTTACACAGAAAATATTAAATCTCATACTTAATGACATTGGCCTCGTTTTCAGTGTCAGATTCTTAGCCAGTATCAGCTGATGCTGGATTCATTAGCTTCTTTGAATGGCTTAAATTTACACCAGCTGAGGATCTGGCTCGTATTCTTGAAAATCCAAGCCAACACAAAAGGACTTTCCTCTCTGCTTCTTATAGGTCTTTCCAGTATTACAGCTACTAATCCCAGATGTAGCTTGTGCTGCTGACAGATGTCCTCAATAATTATATTGTTGGGTCTTCTGCTTACTATGTTTAGCATGATACTGACATATGGCAATGCTGTGACGATACTGGGGCACTGAGCCAATGTTGTCATTTCCTATTTACAAAGTAATATGTTTGGGAACCAACATGAATTCAAATAGGAAGGAGCTTTCTGATGAGGGCCCCACAGTCAGCGCTGGTTAGTGGGAGGCATAATATGTAAATGGAGAGATTAAGTGCTTTATTTTAATTAATCAATTACTTAATTAAAGGGGCAGGGCTGACAGCTGCATAATCACAGTTGGATCTTTGGAGGTTGAAACATTTTCTTTCTCTTTTCAGGCTCTCAACCTTCACGTCACCTTTCATTTCTTTTGTCCCTTTTCCCACCCTAATGTCCTGCTGCTTCTCTCTCTACAATACTTACAAAATTAGTCTCTTCCTCATCATCCCTGATGCCCAGACCTATTGCCTGTTTGGCATAATTTCTCTTCTAGACTACCACGACCTCCCTTCTTCCCTGATTTTCCACATCATTTCATATACAGCTGCAGACACTCTCTGCCTATCCTCCCTCTGCCTTAGTGGCTTTCCTGCTCTTTCATTGCTCTGTTCCCCAGTGCCAGAATTTTCCACAGGTATAATTCAGATATATCCTTTTCTGTTTGACACTCAAGGATTTTGTGTCTCTTCTCAATTCACTTCCATAATGGACTTTCCACAGTCCCTCCTTTGACCTTCCTGGTTAGCAAAACAAATGAGCCTTGAAGCTTTTTCCAGTTTGGAGGAGATATGAGTGCTAAAATCAGGTGTTTCTCCAGTCTCTCTTGTTTACAAAGACTCTACAAAGCCCTGTTTAACTGAACCTAGGAGGAAGCAAACAAGAGGAGACTTCTTCCTGTTAGAACAGTTTCATGACTCTTTCAGCCAGCACTTTACCCCCAAAAAATCATTCTTGATAAGCTCTGTTTGTTTGTTTGTTTGTTTTGAGGGTCAGGCTCTCAATGCTTGTTTGAAGAGTGACTAGTGTTTCTTTCCTCAGTGTTGTTTTTCCCACCTCAGTGCCCTGCACACACATACATGTTTCCGAAGGCAGCATTCCCCCAAATCCTTTGTCAACATGAACATCACAAGGGCACTGGTTTTGATGCATGTCCTTTGCAGGAGGTTTTCTACAGATTTGGCCATCTGGCTGCAAAGTGTTTAACTTCCTATTATCTAACAGATCTTATAGGCTGCTGGTTTTAAGTGAGGTTCAACTCAGACCATAATTCTGAAACAAAATGGTCAAAGGCAAAGGTTCAAGTAAGATAAGTCTTAGAGAAGGACCCCTTATAATCAGATACAGTTATCCATTACAACGGGTTGGATACCCACAATTTCTGAGTATAGACACTTTTGTGGAACAGGATAGTCTTGCCTAGTATCACATATGCTGGTTTATCTCCCACTCAGGTTTAAAGACAGACAATACAGAAGGTTGTAGGCTTTCTGGGCCTCAAGTCTGATATTATCTTGAGAAAGCAATACAGAAATTCACACCGGCTGTTTATAAAGATGGAGCCGCTCAGACTGAGATAGATGCATGATTTGATTCAGAGGTTCTGCAGCCCACAAGCCACTTGCAACCTGTGTTTTGTCTGCAAAGAGACAGATCAATTCAACCACTTTTGACAGAATAAACCAACTATGAAGGCTGTAACCAATACAGATCTTTTCCAGTTGTGGTGGTCCCTGTATGACTAACTGGGCACTTAGGGCCTGAAGTTGTCAGCCAATTAGAAGATGGAGCAGTCTGTCTTGCTGAGTTATTAACTAAGCTCCTTGGCTTTACTCCAGCAAATCCTACATACCAGACTCCAGCTGCTTCTCTTGAATCCTGTCTCATTCCAGCAGCAGATCTGCTCCAAGAGTACCAAAGAGTCTGTGTTTCATCCATTTATTTTTCAGGTCAAGCAACCATACCAGTTGAAACTAGACCATTAGGAGTCTGACAGTCTACCCTTGAGGGCACAGGTAGGATAGATCCTTCAGTGACAACCACAGAGCAGGAGATGATTGCCATTGTGCCATCCAGATTTGGGTCCAGACAGATTGGGCAAGCCTAGCTGTATTACTGGGACTAGGGCTGGTTGGTGCTTTTGTGGCTAGAGAGAGGAGACCTAAATCAAGAGACAAATTTACAGACCTGAAGATATGAAAAGAGATGCTTTCTGTCACGTCCACATAGTCAAAAATACAGTGAGTAAAGGACTTGGCACAGGAAGGAGAGATGGAGGGGCAGTGAGAAACACCACACGGGTTGGACTGCAACAAGCAGCTGTGTCAGACTGAACTGTGGCAAATCTGAGGACTGAGTGTTGCTCACAGAACCGGGGGCATGTAGAGAGCAAACCAACATGCGTGAATGAAATATGGCTCATTTCAGCAAAGGTTCACCACTGTCATTCTACTGAATTGCCAGTCTTCCCAAAGATTAACAGTTCTCTTCTGGAGTTCATACCCTTGTGAAGAAATGTATCCCTTGAGTACTGTGTGTGTGTTCAGGCTGAGAACACAGCTGAAAAACAGTGGTTGGACTCCATTGTTCAAAATGAAACAACTTTGGAACCAGAACAATCTCAGAACTTTGTCACTGAAAGTCAGGTGTTCCCTTCCCACTCAAATGTGAATTCAGCAATGATCTTTACCTTATTTGAAATTTTGTATTATGGCAGGTATTTCCAGCTGCATCTGTTGAACACACAATACTGATTTCAATAGACAATATCTACATTGCCATAGACACTACTCTTGTTACCCCAGTGTCTTACCAGCCATTGCCCGTGGATTAAAGTTTGAGGATTTAAGTGAATCAAAAACTATAATTGGATGAAACATTGAGGTGAAAGCCACAGTCTAAAGTGCATTCAATGTTAGGCAGAAAATCAAGAATATCTCAATGACTACTTTGATGTCATCTCACTTTGGCTTAAGTTCATGATTGTGGAGAAACCACACGCTATGAATAAGAAACTTTGTTAGTTTGTTATCCATGAGAATGCATTACAAACTGAAGAAATTTTTGGTTTGAGACCTTCTTTTCTCCTTACTCAAGAGAGGAATGAAGATCTTTCTGATCATAGTTCCCTATATTGTGATCCTTAGCAAGACATTTATACCAGTTTCAGGACTTCCTTCCAGCTTCTTGAAATTTCTCTCCAGTGGATCCACATCATCAGGGAAGCCAAAGTAACTACAACCTTTGAAACTATCAGGTTAATGTGAAATGCCCAGAGGAAAATCATGCAGCTGTGTCTGTCTTTTTTCTTCCATAACATTAGAAGGATGGCAAACATTGAGGGGCCTTCTTGGCTCCCCCCATGCCTTTGATTCTTATGTCCTCTTACTTTGTGGTTCTAAAGTCCACAGTGTCTTTAAGGTAAAGTTCCTTTTTGACAGAAAGAGCTTGTTGCCTGGTGAGACTTCCCCTGTCTGATGGAGGCAAACTCCCCTCTGCAGGCTGCGCAAGGACAAACTGCTTGGGAAGAACTAGAATCCTCTTCTCCAATGGTGTAACTCCCTTGACTTCAGTGACAGCTAAGAATTTGGCTACAGGATCATTTTTGTATAGTGTAGTGGTTAAAATCCCCGTTGCAGTTATTATCATATGAAGAAATCAGTTAATAGCACTTTGAATCTTTGGCAAAGTCCTGAGCCCTCTGGATCTGATATTTCTAGGGCTTAGTATGTGGGCTGGTTACCATGCAACTGGAATTTTTGTTTGTTTGGGGAATTTCTTTTTTTCAGTGCACAGATTGGATGAAATTGCCAAGTGCAATAAAGAAAATCTGAAACAATAAACAAAAATTTATCCCTGCGCATAATTTCCTTTTATGAGGCTGAAATTACTGATCTATTTCTCTGTATCTAACTGTTAAAGGATGTGCCATGTTTTAAATAAAGGAAGCTATTCAAAGAAAAAAAAAACAACAAACCAAACCCCAAATAAAACAACAACCCCATATCATAATATGAAATAGAAAATGAAAAGAAAGGTGAAGAAAAGGTATAAAATGGAAACACCTGCGGACACTGCTGCCCTAGGAGAATCTCCTTACTTTCACCTCCTCTCCAGAAAGCATGAGTTAATAGAATAAGTTTCCTATTATTCTAACATCTTAAATATCTTTGCTTTCAGAAACTTGTCTGTTCAGAAAAAGTCCAATGTTACTGTCTAACAACACATTGATAGTGAGCTGTTACTTCTTCACCTAGTATATATTATTAAGGCAATCACTGAAATGTTGACACACCATATGGATGAAATAAGTATGGTAGATAATACATCTTGATGACCTCTGTGTAGAACCCCATTCACAGAAAGACATATGTTGCAACAGACAGTAACGTGTCACCTAAAATCAAGGCTCCTTGGAGTATGGGTGGAAAACACATCAGCTGCTCACACATGGGAGAGAAGGGTGCTGACAGCAGCCGGCTTCTTGTTCCAGCTGGAGATAGACAGAAATGTATCTGAAAATGTGCATCTCTCTCTGCCTTAAGCTTTGACATCCAATGTACATGTATAGTTGATGTTTGCTCCTCAGTCAAGCCAGAATGCAGACCTTTGCTAACTCTGTTGATTTGTGAGCAGCTACAAAATCAGGTGTTTTGCTGCTGATAACTGGAACAGAAGAAAGCCCTTCTTAGCTTAAGGGAACTAAACTCAGATCTCCGCTACACTAAGAGGATAACCATAAGCTTATAGGGACGTTCACCACTCCTCAAGCAGTTCACATGGTAACCACAGTCCGGCTAACAAGTGTGAGACCAAAAATACAGAAAGTAAGACAAGGTGTAATAGCATTTTCTGTTCTGCTGCTGTGGATTGCTTCTGCATTTCAATTTAAACAGACAAACAGGAAATGATGTACAGAGCAGAACCATTTCTGTTCTCTCCCAACAGTGTTTAAATCACTGGACTAAAAAATCATGCTTTCTTTTACTTGTTCTTTCTCTGGTCTCATGGCTCTTACATCCTTTGCTGCAGAGTTGCCAATTTTCAAGAGTAAGGGGAAAAAATAGAGTCACAGTTTTCAGTATGAAATTTTAAATTATACATATTCTATTTGCTGTGCAAAATGGTTAATGAATAAACTGCTCTGGCACCTCTTTTTATTGTGTTTCACAGTGGAAGTCAGTGTGACTTATATTTTATTCTGAACTCCGTGCTCTCAGAATGTGTTGAGTCTGACTTAAGGGGTACAACATACTTAAGAGATTTCCAATGTCTAAACAGATTCAGGGCTTTAGATTAAACTGCTGTCCTGAATTTAGAGGTGTATATTCTATGTCAGAAACATAAATTGTATTTTGGAGCTTTTCCTAGAAACTTATTTTCAAACTGTGACTTATAGGTATGAAACTACATGTTATTTATGGGCTTAAATATACTATACTGGTTTTGGCAGAGCTGAGGATCTTCTCTTCTCCTGGGTGTCATTAGAATTTTCTGTCACATTGCACCTCAGAAAAATACGTCTTTTTTTCATTTAGTTCTTAATTGAAAATTTAGGATTTTAAAAGATTGGAATACAAAATGAACATTTTGGCCTCAAAGCCCCTAGTGCCCAAATGCTTAGCTAGTGTCAATGGTGATTTACACCAGCTGACACTCTGGCTCCAGATAGCCAGCTCATTGCTTTGGGAACTTAAAGTGACCATTTAGGCATTTAACCTTAGACATACAACTTTGCAAATCAGGTCTTAACTGTTTGGTACTCATCTCCATAAGAGAAACACCTCCCTAGGAAGATTTCACATCTTATCAGGTCTGTTTTTCATTTAATCAACAAGTAGCATAGCAACTGCCTTGTCTCTTATTAGCTATGAGAGCCTAAGTAGATACTTCAAAGCCCCTCTTGAAATTATAATGAAAAACAATTTCTAGCTGAGAACAGTAGAATCATTTGCTTTATGTTCCCACGGCACCAGAGAAGAGAGAAGAGCACAATGAAGCTGAAGAGTGATGTGTTGACAGAGAGAGAGGCTGAAGGCTATAAAGACATATAAAACAATAAACATTGTATGTCATGCCATCAAAATATTTCAGAGGGCAAAGCAGTTTAGGAAAACAGTCTGCTTTTGCAGCCTTACAGTTTGTTTTTTTCAGATTCTATTTATTACAGTAAAATTATACTGGATGCCCCTTAACTTTCCATTGTAGGGAATGGCCAGCAATCAAGCTGTATTGTTACCCCAAAGGCTATCAGAAATGGTTATTTAAATATTGAAAAGTATGTTTGCAAAAGAGCCTTTGTCACTGCAGGTGTTTGAGTTCTTTTGCTTTGCTTACACATTCATATTTTATGCATCCTATAAGAACTGCCTGGTTTCTGAATGTGCTCAAAATTTTCATATTTCCCTCTCCTTATTTCTGCCGACATTTATTGTGGTATTGCAGAAACCCAGGGGGAAAAGACTGCCTAAAGCCAAGCTAGTGAGTCCCTCTCTCTAAAGCTGAGTCTCTACTCTAAATGCAGGGAGGGGAGGAGAATAAGGTCCCAGACATGCGATCCAACTTCTTGCTCTGCAGCCCTGTGTATGCAGCTTGGCCTGTTGTGTCCTTACTCACAGGTAAAGCAGGTTTATGCTCAGTCCTCTGGCTAGGACTCACTGGGTACCAGACCAGGCCATGGCAGAGGTGACTGCAGCACTTAAGGCAGCAAATGCTGTCATAACTTCAGGAGAAGCTGGGGTGACAGAAAAGAAGACCTGAAGACAGTAATGCAGCCCCCAAAAGGCTGAGGAAAGCATCATCCAGGATCCACTTACTGAGTACCTCAATGCTGCAGGTTACTACTGAATGAAGCCCTGAAGATGCAGCAATGACCAACCTACATTCAGGAGACATCTACTGCAGCACCCTCCACTCACTGAGGAAACGGGTCTTTAGTCCTTCCTCTGCCAACAGAACTGGCATATTCTACCTTTCATATATTCCTGCCATATTCTGCCTTTCAGCATTATTCATTCATGAGGCTACACTCCGTTTTTTTCCTGGGTTCTTCACTTCTCCACATAGCTGGGAAACTTTCTGCATTATTGTATTTCTCCATACTTTATTTTCTGGTGACTCAGGCAATGGAGGAAAAAAGAGCTTCCATGCATTTTTTTACATAACTAATAAAGACTTACACACTATGTGTAGAAATAAGCGAGGCTATATGCCTTTTCTCTCAGTCTTTGAGCACACAATACATGAACTGATGCTCTACCTCTATTCACTGGCTAATTACTCCTCCCGTGAGGAACTAAATTGCTTAGCTACTTCATGAACTGATGTAATTATACAGCTGTAGACTGAGGCAACTCCTCTACATGGGCTGCACATTCCCTGAGTGGTTATGCCACCTTCTTCAGATTTAGAATGAGACACTGCATTTCCCAAATAAACAGATCTAAACAGGCCACCAATTAATCAGCAAGTATATTTAATAATTACTAACACTCATTTTAGTACCCCTAATGATGTAAGTCTGGAAAGTTTGTTCATTTTTCATCTCTGGGACCACAAATTTATGTGGGCCTCATTATTTATTTATTTAATAACTGCTACTTTCTAAATTCTTAACTTTAGCACTTTCCAAACACAGCCAATTTCCACCCCCCCTCCCCCCCCCAGGTCCTACCAATTTTGATGCATTATTTCATTATTTCTAAATCCTACTCACAAAATTCTCTATAAAACCTCATTAGCACATTTCTTTCTTTCTTCTCTATTTCACATGCTCAGTTGCTGAAGCATTCATTTCTGGGCTGATAACCGGGCAAGCTGTTCCCAGGTCTGGAGCCAATCTAGGTCAGCCAGTTGGAGCAGTGACAGAAACACTGAACTGTGTATCATTCCCCAGAGGCCGGCAGCTCTCCTCTCCAAATGTGTTAATTCTGTTCTCATGTTCTGCTGGACAATGGCCTTTTACTTGATGTCCACTCCTTCATCTTCTGAGCTGGTAGTTATCTTTCGGTTTAGCAATGGTTACATCTGAGTACTAAAGCCCTAAGCCTACAGCAAAAAAAGTTCTATGACAAAGTCTTACTACAGTGCTTAAATAAATATTAAATGAATCGACAGCATAACTTTTAGTGAAGTTTAAATGTTCAGGACTGTTGAAGTCTGAAGACATAAGAAAACTCACAGCTGAAGCCTCTTCTCTTTCTATTGAGCATTACACCAAAGGGAACTCTTAAGTTCAAAGACTTCTATAAAGCTAAGTGTGATGCAGAAAGTTGGAGGAATAGAGGAAAAGCTGTCATTCTGCAGTTTCAACACCTTTGGCTTTTAATGGTTCAAGTTAAAAATTCAGGGTTAATTCTTTCCTCAGGCAAGAAAGACAGCAGCATAGCACACAGTGTTGTATTCAGCACATTATGGCTACAATTCAAGGCAATGAAGAAGTGCTGGTATAGAGGTGTTTAGATGAAGATAGCTAGTGTAGACACAAGACTATGCTGATAATTGTGCACTCATGTAACTGAATATGTATGTGAGTTTTTGCCAGAATAACTCATCAGAAATTTACAGCAACATAAACTTATGAGTACAACTTATGAGTATAAACTACATGAGTAGTGTTCCAACAGAATTATTAAGGACTATATTTTAGGTAACCTCTGTGAAGAGGAGCAGAGTGGTAAATTCAATCCACACTGCAGAAGACTGAGAAATACATTCACTGAACATGTCCTGAGTCAGCTTAAAGGCTTCCTTTCAGGGCCTGTCATCGATGAGCCAACACAGTTTTCTTAAAGCAAAGAGTAATTTAATCTCCACGTAAGTAACACAGTGTAACAAGGGAAAGGGTTAATACAACATAAGTCTACAAGAATGCTTCCATCTTCTACATGAGGTCTTTTGCTACATTAGGCTTGAGGTTTTGCTTTACCTGAGCAAAAGCAATGTATGTCTCCCTTCAGAGAGACTATTTAAATTCCTCTCCTCCATCTTTTTCAATTTTGTCTCCTCCACCTGCTTTTATTACCCTGGGGAAGACAGTCTGGTGAGCCCACAAAGGAGCAGAAGTAACCCACCACAGTTGATGGGAAGTGGCTATTTCGGCTGCTGTCCATCCTCCCAATCATCCAGCTATGGAATTTTGATAGTAAACGTATGACCTTCTTAACATTTCTCATCAAGCAGTGCCCATAGTTTATTATAAACTGCTTCCAGCCTGTCGCCACAGAGTTGTTTGTTGAGGTCCATTAGTGGGGTTGGCACTGCAAAGCAAACAAGAGGAAATGCAGGTACTATCCCAAAGGAGAATGCTTGTGATGTCCATTAGAGAAAGCACTATGGAGACACAAGCTGCTGCTGCACTGCCTTCGGTCTCGGGAGAAAATGACATCATCTGTGTGAGCTGAGATTGACAAGTGATTTGCATGCTGTATGTTAACTGTTAAAGGTAGATTCTCACCTTGTGTATAAATAGCTGTTAATGGAAGGACCAGTGATCTGGCATTCCCATGGCAATTCCCACGCATCTCGCTGTTTGTGCTGAATCTGTTGGTTTCTACCACCTCCCGTCTTTCACTTTAGACTTGTCTTTTAAGATCATTAAAACTGGGTCAGGCACAATCTTTTCATTGTGTGTTTGCAACACGTACAGCATAAGAAGAGTGTCCGTGAAGCACCGTGATGTCTGCACTGCTTGCTGGAGCACTCTGGGATCAAGCCTGGGCTGGAGCCAACTGTGCCTATAGCAGACGTGTGGCTAGAGCTCCTGCGTAAGACAGGGCCCCTGCCCGGAGACCTGCTCCCCTCGCTCGGGACACAAGCCAGGCCATCAGGGAGTTTGGGCTCCAGCACAGACTAACCTGACCAGAGAGACTCCGGGTGAGGTTTCGCAGCTGCTTTGAGCTAATCTACCCTTGTGCTGACAGGCTAATCCTGCTCGCTCCCTACCCGACTTCTTCCCACCTAATCCCTTGTGCCGGTGCAAGTGCCTTTATGATAGACCCACATTCCTTGTTTCAAAATTTGTTCTCACTTACAATAAATATAAAATGTAAAAAAGTCATTTCAATTTCTTAGTCTTTGTAAACTCAAACCCATGGAGCCAAATACATTATTCTTGACTGACCACCACTATGGTTGATAGCGAGTGGGAGCAGAAAGGGATGATAGTATTACTATTTTTAGGTCAAGTCTTGCTTATTTAAATTGATCTAATGTGCTCAAGTTCTACATTTCTTTAGTTTGTGCAACTTTAGGGTCTTTGGCTGGGGTTTGTAAGATATAATTTGAGTAGACTGTAAATCATTGTCTTACACAAGTAACAGTTCAGATATTTCCCAAAGCAGCTGTACCAGAACTCTTTCAATTCTTACATTATTTTGTCTAGAAAGATGGAGGATATCTCTTCCAATATTTCTTGTATTCAAATCATTAATGGGAGAGCATTAGTCTACATCCCAAAATAATTCATAACGGAAAATGAACACTGCTTGTGGCATGCTCCCCTAGTTAGCCCAACTTATGGCAATATTCTCTAAATGAAATTGTACTGAAGATGTGTATAGTACGAACATACACCAGCTAAAAAATACTGAAAAAGGTGGGGGGGTTAAAGTCATTTTACCAAGAAACTATTTCAATATCACTCTTTAATTGGGAACTACTTCGTGGTTTTCCAAATCAATAACCTTTAATTTAAGGATCCTTAAGCATACTATTGTCAGATAGGATAAGTGTTTCTACATGAACTGGAGTCTGGAAGGTTTATTGTTTCAGCAGTGGGCAGAAGGGGGTTATAGGCAGGTTACGGTACTGACTGCAGAATCCCCCTATAAATCTGAATTTAAAAGAGCATATTCCCAATAAGGAGCCTTGTCTATGTTGAGAAGTTCAGTCACTTGTAGTTGTTCTTATTGTTCTTCTGCTCTTGAAATACAACCTGTTCAGCACTTGCACACCAGCTGGGCTGAATCAGGATCAGGACACTCTTTAATCCTTCACCCAAACTATCTTACAAACACACAGATTTAGCTGCAGTGTCTTCTGGTTCTGTAGTCTGCAGTCTCTGAGAAAACAGCACATTTGGAGAATTTTAAGGATTCTTCTGGAAGGGTCACACTTTCACAGTTTGTACGAGAAGCTGCTATTATTTCTCTGAGATGCCTGGGTTAGGAGGGAGTTCAGTTGGATTAGAAGCCATTTATGTTGTTACAGCAAGGACATTTTTTTATACCTGTGAGCTTAACATTGCTGGCATTTCATTTTTCTCTTAATCAGCTTTCAGGGGAGTTGATCTTGACTTAAGATAGGGGATGACCTCTCAAGGTCATACCCTTTCTGTCATCTGAAAAGCATTAACCATGGGCCATTCTAGGACTTTTTTTTCCAACCAGCAGGTTTGTTGCCTGAGAGCAGAGTTTCAGATTGGACTTGTTAGTACTTTCTATTATGAACTTTTGCTTTACAGATTCTTCTGTATATATTATATTCTTCTGTCCGTGAGTATGAGATTTCAACTTGTTCCAGTCCAAAATCAGTGTTAGCAAGCTGATTGTTCTGAGCAGTAAACAAAAATTGCTACCAGGTCTCTGTTCTTAAAAGCAATACTGAGAAAGTTATATGGTGTTTTTCACCCAGGTCTCATGGAAATGGCCACAACCCTTCACAAAATTATATGCTTCCAAAGGCACTTAAGCTGGCCGTTCCCTTGATAATTTCTTCCAGTGATGTGCATACACTAACTATAATACATTTTAACACAAATGTGCATGTCTTCAACTTCAGACGTTGGTTCTTGTTACTTCCTTCCTCCTAGATTGAAGGGTTATTTAATACCCATTACGTTCTCCCTGTGAAAGTACTGTGATTGTGATCAAGGGCATCATGCTGGCAGAGGCATCCAAGGCATCTGAGCTGTCTCAGTTTATACTAACCAGGAGAAGAGGAAGTGTAGAGAAGTGCAGTACAGAGACACCAGAGCTGATTGCACGCTGAAGAGCCTGAATCCAGAGAACAACATAGTTGCATTCAAAACAGGCTACAATTAGAGCTAATTATCAGCACTTTTACCACGCTGAGACCTCACATTAGGTTGCTCCTTCACTTTGATCCCTAGGTCTTTTTCAGAGTCCTGTTTATTAAAAGATCCACATCATCTTGTCTCATTGCTTTATCCTTATTTACTATTTTACCAAGTTGGGGGTTTTTTCCCATTTTAATTACAAATGTTATCATAAGTGATTTATTATTTACTTTCAAAAATAATCAGTGAAGTCTTTGAATGGTATCAGGTCTGCTACTGATCCCCATGAAACTCTATTATAAGTATGTTCAGCTGTTGATAATTTCCTGGAGACAATCTCTTTTTAAGATCTATCACTTAACCAGTTCTTAATTCATAAAACATTTGCTTTATTAATAGTATATGATGCCAATGTTTAAATCAGAACATCCTGTGCTGCTAAATTCAAATATTTTACAAAAATCAGATTACTCAAACAAGCTTGCAGTTTCATCAAAGAATAAAGTGAGATTTCTTTGACATGATCTGCTTTTCATAAAACCATGTTGTCTGGAATTAATTTTATTTCTATCCTTTAATTATTTCTCAGCTGATTCTCCTCCCAGCTTTTCTGTCATATTTTCTGGAACAGATGTCAGACTAATTGACCTACACTTACTCCAGTCATCTTGTCAGGCTTTTTGGAATATTGGCACACCATAAGTTCACTTTCAGTCTTCTGGAATTTTCCTGGTATTCCAGAATTTGTTAAAATCAGGATTAAAGATTTCCCAGAGCAATTTATGTGCAAACCTCCTGTGTCCACTGAATTAAAAGTGTTTAGTTCTACCTAAAGTTGCTTTATATTTCCCTCAGACCATAAGCCAGAAAGAAGTTTGCTGTTCTTATATGGTAGAAATACATCATCTGTATTTTGTTTCTAGGAATCCAGCTATTTTATGAATTTTAACTAGTCTATGTCTTCTAATAAGAATTTGATGATTTGTTTCCAACATCAAGACAATTCTATGTTAAGACATACTTTTCTTCCAATATACATTTAAAAACTACATTTTATTATGCTGACATTTCCCCTCAATATTTTTAGCTTCTCACATCTTCTTTTCAGTATTTTCTTAACCTCCAAGTTACATGCATAGGTATTCCTACATATTATATATCATTGTGGGTTGTTTTTCCTAATGGTTGCCTTACTTCTTAATGTAACCAGACTTGTTTTTCTTTTTTTTTTTTTTTTAAATTTAGAGACTTGCATGTCAATCATTGGAAGGTTTAGGTATGTAGCAAATATATGTTAAAGCAAAACCCATTATCAGCCTAATTTCCTGTCCAATCCCTCCTCTCCATCAGGTTCCCCAAATTGTTTTTGCCTTAGGAAACTTAACACATTTGAAGACATTTTGAAGTAATTAATAAATATAAAATAATTAATATTTGAGATACATCTGCTGTTTTCTCACCTTAAATATAGACAAATTGCAATCAGTGGTCTTTAAGCAGCACATTTCCAGTCCAACACCACTCTTACCTTTATCCATCACTTAACCCATCCTGTTACACTGCTGTGGAAGCTTGAAAGCATGGAAAGAAGCTCCACTTGTTCCTGAAGAAATTTATCAGCAAAGCTGACTTTTATGATTACAGCAGTCTCTGTCCTGAAGAATAAAATGAAGTTGTCCCCACTTCAGTGGAAGTGTGCCTCTTGGTTTCTCTACCAACTGTTCTAAAAATGAAATCTCTTTGCAAACATGTTTGCCATGACTGACTGTACAGCAAAAAAAGGGCCAATTTGGAAAAGGTATAGCAACTTCACCTGTAAAGAACCATTGAATGTCACCAGAGAAAGAAAAACCTGATTCCTCACTGAAAACACCAGCCTGTATGCAAAGGCAGGCTTTCTACTGAGCATCCTTCAGGTTTCAGCTGAAGCCAATTAGTAGGGTAATTTTCAAATATTACAGTGGTTCATAAGACGTTTAAATGAACTCATTATGTCTTCTCTGAGCATGTCATAAGCTTTGCAAAACTCCTGCAAGACAGATTTTTTTCTTTTACTGTAGTTTTTAGCTAATGGGAAACTGAGGTTTGTGAATTGTTGAAGATCATACACAAAATGTGCAGCAGAGCAGGGATTTGAACGCTCTTCTCCAAAAGCTTAGAGACATTAACTCATGCACTGAGCTCCCTTTCTGTAAAAACTACAGCTGTTCTTTGACTGAACAAGGAATTTACTTCCTGTGCAGTCAATTCACCCCCCAGTAGCTCTCAGATTTACTTTCTTCCAGTTCTGTTATACAGCTTATTTGCCTCTAAATCTGAACAGCAGATAGAGAAATGGGCAGCTCTGGAACAAAACTTGTGACAAAATGAATTATAATAATGCCAGATAGCCCACTAAACCATTATCAGTCTACAATGACAGTAAGCTTACAATAATCTATATTCTCATCTTCATCTTTCATTGTTCTAGTGAGGTTGTTTGTTTAAGCCTCTTAACCTAATTACTGAAATTCATTGTTCTCATTAGTGCCATTTGTTACCAAAAAAGAAAAAAAAAAAGGTTTTCCTGCCAGAGTTGGAAAAGTCCCAAAGTATGTGGTTGGCTCCAGCACTTCTCTCATTCTCGCAAGCTTAGGCCAGCACAGAACATCTTTGTTTTGCAGTTGTCAAGGCTCTAAGCAGTTGTTGGGGTCTCTACACGCTGCACATTTGCCATCACTTATGGACAATGTAAAACATACTGACAGCAACATGGGTTTAATTCCCAGATGAGATTACTAAAGGTAATTTTTCAGGAAATGGAAGTGCTGCAAATTGATGCTAGCGTAAAGATTTACAGGAAGAAAACACAAACGAACAGACTTTCCTGTGGCAAATATCATTCTTGTATTGTGATAAACTTACAACTAGATGCTGCCAAAGGAGTTTGCAGGAATTACAGTTTGCATTCCTGGCCATCTCATTCCAGTTCATTGGCCAGACTCCTTTTCCCACAGTGCATCTATATTCATGACTGCCTTTTTGTACAAAATTAAGTTCATCTGAGAAGCTCATCCTCTACTTAATTGAAAATATGGGAAAAGTGAGTATCTATGTTAGCATTTCTTCAATACCATCCTCAGGCTCTAGCATTTGACTTTTCAATAGCATGCCAACTTTTACTACAGATGTGGACATAGTCAGACAAAATTTCAGTTTGAAGTGCAATTTTTATCTGAGTAACAGGTGCACTGAAAATATGTGGTGTAAACCCTTGGAAATGAGATTGGAGTGCATGTCATTTTTTGTGTGTGACATGACTGAAAAAATGTGTACTTGTTCTTGTATACACTTCAAGAACTTGTAAAAAAAATCTGATTTTTCAGATTGACATCAAAGTTTTCTAAACTCGCTGAATTTCAAGAGATTTAAGACACGTGTATTTAGGCATCCAAACCATACGTGAAAACCTGTTTCTAAAATACAGAGCTGCTACGTTGCCCACATTTATATGCACAAATGACCTGGCATCTCTATTTAACAAGTCTGGATTCTTTAAGTTATTTTTCTGAAGCTACATTTTGTCGTCTTAGCTTTGTCCATATATTAATAAATACATTGCATCTTATACACAAGCAGAAATAACTACTCAAAATAAATTATATCTAACACAAAATCATATCATGGTTGATTCAAAGCTTATTTTAATGAGGTTTACGGAATCAGTTTGGGTAGGAAGTAATTTTTTAAATAAAAACTTTACCTTAAGCCAATAGGGAGGCAAGAAAAGGGGAAGAGGAGGAAAAAGAGATACAGAAGTTTGTTGCAATTTCTTGTTTCATTTTACACATCTGCCCATTATCACTGAACAAGCAGGGCATGGGATTAAGAGTCAGAAAACCAGGTTTAATCCCCAGTCCTGCCAACTCGGTGTTGTCTGCCCATAGGCAAGCTACTTCAGCTTCAGCGGTTTCTTCCCCTGTTATTTGTCCATCTAAGCTATGGACACTACTCTCTTCTTCAGCAGTGTTTGACATAAAATTAGTGCCGAGTCCCACAATATGACATCCAGTAGGTCATGTACATGTTATTTAATGTTCAGTATGTAAAATTACTCCTTGATCCTGCCTGAAAAAGGAAAGGTACTTGTGCCAGTTAGATTGTACCTAAAATACCATTTCTCATGAGATGCCCAGCATCAAAGCATCTAGCAATGTAAATATGGACTAAAAATATGCAGCAAATTACCCTTTTTACCTCTCCTCTTCCTCCTCCCTTCGCCCCGCCTCCGCCTTGAGCTTAGTAGTAGAAACAGTCTCTTACTTTCTACTCCTCAAACTTTCTCTTTTTCAGATCACAGGTCATAAACACACATTTCTTTCCTGAAATTTGTTTTTCTTCTGCTATAGTGAATAACCTGACCAGTTCTAACAGGGACATTCCTTCCTGACACCATGATGAGTCACAAATTGCTTAGATACAAATGAGACTGAGTCAATTTAGGAGGGGAGAATCCAGCGAATCTAATAGTTTATTTCATTTTGTAAGCACGGCCAGTCCTTTTAGGATTTAAATAAAATATATTAGAAAGATTAGTAACCAGTTTCAATTAAGTGTACCTGTAGAGTGTGTTTTTCTTTCCTTTGTGGAAAAAAAAAAGCAGCTTTGAGTACATTACCACTGAAGTATGTTGCTGAACTATTGTTATTTGAAAGAGTTAAAGCTGAGCAATATGGAAGTAGATTTCTTCTTCAATATTATGGACTTAAATTCTAACTTCAGTGGATCAAGCGGATGGTGGCATTTATTTCAATGGCACTGAGATTTCACCTTCTGTAGCAAACTCAGCAATTCTCTTTGCTCGCAAAGTGCTTGGATCAGGCCTCTAGGACATCTCAAAGACCAAAGCATTTTCCTCTTCAGAAGCTTTTCAGAAAGCCCTAGAAATAAAAGCTACCTTTTGATTTGGATGTGTCTGTAGGGTGGATTCCACCAGGGAAGGAAGGTCACCCCTTCTTCCTTCCTGGAGCTCAGGGGGAATGTGAAAAATAGGATCCCCTGAGCACATGCAAGTCTCCTTCAGTAATGAACCACATGCTTGTTGCTAAGCAAGCATAATAATTATATTATATCCATGTGCAGCTTTTTATATCTGAATTAACTGAATAATATTAACATATTATTTGATTAATTTTGTAGTATATATACAAATTTTCAATTTCTTGGCTAGACTTCCTGAGTTCCAGTATTTTATGTCAAACAGTTATTTGTTGCAACATGGAAACAATGTCTGCACCGGTAAATTAAATGAGGGTCATACTGTTCTCTGTCACTAAGGTCAAATGATGTAGTAAAACCTGCATCGAGATCATTGCATTCAGTGTGAATGCCCAAATGGAGGATATTCACCCAAAATGCCTCCTGCCTATTTGCCCTGTGACAGTTTCCGAACCATTTGGCACTTGGAACAGGGAGGTTGGCCCCAGCTAAAGATGTGCCAAAGATCTGCCTAACAATTTAGCTGCATAGATGATGAAGTTCCAGTCCCCGGGGGATGTTCAGTGGAGCTATTCAATGTACAGTAATATACGACACGGCTGAACTGCTGCAGGATGAGGACTCGGAGCACACCCCCAGTGAGGCCATCCAGCAATACCCTTACCTATGTTCTCTGCCATCACCTGCAGGATCTGAAGGTGCTAGCACATGTGGAGGAGGATAATAGAGTGCCTATGATAGATGTACCACTAAAGCCAGTCAAATGACTAATTTAAGTGGTTCTATGATTAAATAAGGAGTTGACAGCTCATCTCTGACTGTAGGATGGGACGCGGTGTATTCAGCACTTAGAGCTAATTTCATAGTTGAACCAAGCAGGTGCAAATCCTCTGCAGTTGTCTCTTCTGAGCTAATTCCATGACCCTTGATTAATAAGACTTGGTGGAAATTAGACAAGCTTGGAGCATCAACACAAACTGAAAATGCATTCTAGTCTCAAATCATGTGAATCAGCATCTGATCTACATTTCCTGCCTTTTACGAGTGCTGGTATTTAGCTTACCACAGTGACTTCAGAGTGTCAGTATATTTCACAATTCAATTAGTCATTCCCAAGTGAAGTACTGTAATCGATTCTTTTATGGTCTCCACTGGTGATAAAGGTAATGGATGTTATTGTCAAGCAAATGGACTTCCTCTAAATATCTGCTTCTCCATGTCACTGCCTCTGAAGTAGATGGTGAAGCATATTTCTATAAATAGACAAGTAGCTGGCAAGAGAGGAAAAAAAAATGAGAAGGGGAAAAAAGAGTGGAGAACCATATATTTCCTGACATTGCAACTTTCATGATGGTTTAATTACCACAAACAGACATTCTTGAACCACTCTTATCTTAGGGAGCATTGCAGGAAGCAGAGAATAATTTGGATGTTAACAGATACTGCCTAAAATACAAAAGGAAAATGAATCAAATGCCCCTGTACAGTGTCCATGGTTTCAGTTTGGGGGAGCTGATGTTCTCAGAAAAGGCTGAAGTAGCACCTCGGTACTAAGAGCTGTGGCTTACAGCAAGAATTGATATACCATTTTCCAGCAGCTGGTCTGCACTTGAAAAACAGAGCAAGCAAAGCCTGAGAAAAGCAATCAATCAGCTGCATTCGTCACAACTCTGTGAAGTCCGTAGTTATGGATATTGTTAACTGAATACAGTTTCCCTGCATGCAGTGAGGGGCAACACGCCAAGAGCAGGGGTAGAGTTACCTCGAAAAACACCCCGAATGCCAGGTTTTAGGGCCTTCCTGTTAGTAACGCTTCCTTTCGCCACCTAGAAAAGGCTCGCTGACCTAAGAAACATCCTGGATCACATTAAAATCCCATCACATCTGAACTCTCTGGGAAGAATTTTCTCCTCATGCAAACCAAAACTGCTGCTTCCTTGGCTTTTTGCCAGCTGCGATGTAACAGAACAGAAATGCCTGGCGTTTTGCCAAGACCATGCACATGATTTTGGGAGGTACACAAGTAGCCATTGGAGGTAATAAAATATTATCGTCTATCTGTCAGTAGTGGTCCTTTCCTTCCTGACATTCACATGAAGACGTTAAAAGGAGAAATTCTGGTATTCTGAGATTTTTAGAAAATTAAAAGATAATAGGTATCTCCCTGGATAGCTCATGAAGGATTCCTGGTGGGCTACTGTGGTTCCATCTTTCCATTTAGCTGACTTTATGAAAGAAGAGCATGCATCACACACAATGGAATATCTTCCACTATATTCACCAACCCTGTCAGATCTATAAATTAAATCAAGGACTTCTAGAACTGTACCTAGAGGAGAAATCTTTCAGAAAAGGCTGATGATGCTTCCCCTAAATTGTGTTAAAGCCCTCCATGCTGTTGCCCTTGGGTGACATATAAAAGTGTGACTGAGGCCTTTGCATATCCCAAGGCATATTTTCAAAAGCAAAAGGATATTAATCTGCAGCCAAACTTGTTTGGGGATAGGCAGTCTTCTGAAATTTCTCAGCAATCTCAGTATGCTATAGCTTTTCTCCTATAGCCTGCCTCAAAATCTAGAGTGGTACTGTCATGCACTTGTGATATACTGCAGAATTTTATATTAAAGATGTGTAAAGAGGTCTATAATTTTCATATTAGGAAAGTAATCTAAAACAAAAAGCTGTATATGTTAACATAAAATAGGTTTTATTGCAATTAGAGATGTAAAGGATTGCTTAGATCCCATAAAGGTAAGATATAACTTTGAAAAAACATTAACTGTTGTGTTTCCATTTCCTTGTAACTTATGTAAAGTACCTGAGCGTATGGAGGATTTTAAGAACCTACTAGTTAAAGTAGCACATCTGATTTGAACCTAAGGATGACAGCTTAAAGGTTTCCCTTCTTCCAGAGGTAAAGATGACTACAAATTAAATGTGAAGGGCCACCTAACATCTCTGTGAGCCCATGCTCATCATGTGGGACTGTATCTTGTTGCCTACTCTTGGCAAAGAGAATAGAGAGTTCCCGTCTGGGGTGGAAACAGGCTGTCTTCGCTGGCATCTCTCCCTGGTGTTAGAACAGCCCTTAATGGACAAAACAGAGATTTTCTTTTTAGAAATTTTTTCCTCTCTAGCTGCTAAGATTCACAAGACTTTTGTGCATCAGCATTTCTTCCCCTGCTAGTAGAGGAGATGGGCATAGAGAAGGTATGGCAGCTTGCTTGGCTCTTCTCAAGAGCACAACTGCCTCTCCAGCATTTTCTATTTAGTGAAAATAAAATAATGTTATTTTAAGTCCACATCCTTAGCTGGTGTTTTGATAACAGGACCTTATTGGTTCTGATGGCTGCTGATGCCAGTTTACTTCAATGATGATTGGGTTATCATAAAAAAATCACCTAACTTCCAAATCTCCTTTCTCAATTGGATATTATGTTCTGCTTTATGTTATGTTCATGATAGGCTATAGTCCATATATTTTGAATAAGATTTTGTTAACACAATTTAAACTAAGTTTAGATATCCAATCTAATCTACTTATCTAGAGCTGCCCCTGTATTGCTAAAACGTACAGGCACTGCCAAAGAGTGCCTACAAAATGTCCTAAAAAATAGCTGGCATGAACATCTCTCTTCAGAGATATCTGCCTTTCTCTGTAGAGGGTGATCCCCTAGGCCATTCACAAAGACAGGAAAATCTGGGGTTTATAGAGATGGGAAAAGCACCTTAGTGATAAAAGGAGGTTGTACCAAGCTTGTTCGGATGACTGGAGTTAGTTTAGGGATGAAACATGCTTTTTCCAAAACCAACTCACTGGCTCCATTAGCCAACATTGGGAAACTGGAGGCTATCTTTTTGGAAAAAGATGACAAATAAAGGAGTTGCAGACACTTTTTCCCTTCATCAATGTAAAAGGGCTCCCTGCAAAACCTTCACTGATCCACAGCTGCATTGCAATAGCTCAAAGAACTCAGAGATTGGAAAGGAGTGGATGTGGAGGAATGGCACAGCACTAGCACTGAAATGGCGCAAGCCAAGCTCACCAAGCCGCAGTCAGGGATGTCATACCTCGGTTCCTCAGTGCTCAGCAGGCCACCTGAGATGGAGAGAGATTAGCTCAAATGAAATGGAAGACAAAAAGTCTGGTAAAATTGCCACAAATAAAGAGTGGTTCCTGGAGAGACAAGCAGCTCCATCTGCAGCAGAGCTAATGAAGATTGAGGTTTTTTCATCATTTTTTTTGTGTCTTGTGGTTGGATTCTTTGGTGTGAATACCAATTAAAACTTTTCCTGTGGTTGGGGCAGCCATAATAGTTGTCTTCTGTGTGAATTCTCCAGTGGGTGGAGAGCATGCTGCAACCTTGTGATCAGAGAAGGTCTGACTCAATTAGACCACTAACAACATCTCTTTCCTGCTCAGCCACCTATTCCTACAAAATTGGGTATTTAATTCCTGCTAACTTCTGTTATACTTGGTTGAAATTAGTCAAGTGATTGAGAATTACTGGGATGTAGATGGACATGATGGCAGACCTAAGCGCACAGATTCCTGCATATGCACAAATGGAGCATAATCTCATATTGCTCACTCTGCAGGGAGCATCATATGCTGCAAATGTATGTATACGGACCTATGATATTATCCCCTGGGTAATGCTGGCTTGTGATTTAAATAATAAAAGCTGAAACATGCCTTCTGTCAAGGTGATAATGTTTACTAAGGCAACAGCGAATACAGAAGTGTTCTTGAAGACACATGCCTTTCGGCTTAACAAGGGTCAGTATAGGCTAGTGGGTAGATCACTGTGTGGGACAAAGGAAACATGAAATCTAACTTTATGCTTTATTTGGAAAAGCAACTTCAGCTACAACTCCTGTTTGTAAGAGGAAAACAGTGATCCCTTCCATCCACATTGTTATCCTCTTCATTAATTTCCCATCACATTTTCATGGACTGATACCCCTTAAGCTGAGGAATGCTCAACACTTACGATGATGATGGTGACCACAGTTATTGTTGGTTATCCCACTTGTGTGACCAGGGAGAGGCTATTTCAGGTGACAGCACTTTCATTTTTGGGAAGCAGAAGTCACCGTCAAGAGAAAGTCCACAGCTCTAATGTAAACGTCTGCAAAATTTGAATGAATTCTCTTGACACTCACTTCTTGGCACTGGAACAAGTGAACCGGTTCTCTGAGCTACTTACTTAACTCCTATTTTTAGTAAACTTTAAGAGTGAGAATAAAATAGGAAAGATGGTCTTATATTCAGCACTACCATGGCTTAATTTCCTGGCTTGGTTGCAGTCTTTCTGTGTGACTTGAAATCTTGTACCCTTTTCCACCCTGTAAAATTCTTCACTGTCTAACAGGGTCATTGTAAACTACTACTCCTTCCTCTTTTTAGGTATAAAGGTACTAAATGATAAAAGTCTATATACAACCATATAAACATTAAGTTAAGATTAATACAGTTCCAGAGCTACCTAGTAACTCACAGAGATAGGATAAATAAGTGAATTCATAAAAAAGGCTAACTTTTTATAGACTGCAGAAAACTATCTGCAGAATTCTTATTTTGTTCCATAATTTTAACAAAAACAACAACCCCCCCCCAACCATACTACTTTCCCCCCCCCCCCAAATCTTCCCCCAGCTAGGATTTAAACCCTAAACAGAACACTTTTGTTAAGGCAATTATTCCACATTGTTTCCAGTGATTGTATTAATTATAATGCATTGCTCCAGAACTATTGGCCCAGACTTACTGCTGTGAACTTTGGTGTAACAGGACTCTCAGAATAAGACCATTTCTGTGATCCAGTCAAAATGGTGATCCCATCTGCTTGCTGTCAGAGCTGGAACATAGACTAAAACCAACTCTTCTCAGATGTCAGCAGAGAATTACCATGTATTTGTGGATCTTACTCTTGAGAAATGTTATGCCAAGAACACCCCCACCTGGTCAAGGAAAGAAATGGAGTCAGAGAAAGATTACCACATCTGAAATATATTGCACAAAACCCTACTATTCTGTGCTTATTTTTGGAAAACTGCTGTTTCATGAATGTCAGCATGAATGAATTCTACAGGTCATGCAGAGAGAAAATAAAGTTATAATGACAAGTTTTAGTGTTTTGGTATTGTCCATTGAAAATTTGTCACAGAATCCTTGTATTTCAGATTGTAGTGTAAATACTCAAGCTAACTTGCCTGGCATCAGCAGTCAGGCCTCTGCAACATCAGCATTAAGTACAAACTAGTTTCATTTGTTGTTACTGAGGAAGACCAGTTTTCTTACATAATAATCCAAGTGCTAGATATGGAATTCCTGTGCTCACAGGGACTATACCATACTGTACACATTTTTTCTGAATTCTTTACATATGGCTGTTTATGTTGCCATCTTTTAATTCACAGTTAAATCTTATTTTACAGAATCTAATAAAAAGCACAATACCCATAAACTCTTTCCTCATTGAAACTCCCTATGAGATTTTCAGTGTTACTTTGGTGATGCTTGGACTGTAGCTTGGTTAGATCCCACTGGGAAGTTAAAGCCAACAGCATGTTACAGAATTCAAAGAATTGAAATAGTAATAGAAATGAAGCACATGACCAGACTTACAATCTCATGAAGGTTTCATATAATAATTTTTCTACCAATCCTTTCAAAAGAACTTTTAAGTTACAGCTGGGTAAAGCAATGGTGTTTCTACCCTGTTTCCTGAGAAATGAGCCCAGGCACATTCATTGAAAGAATGCTGTGAATTTTAGCACATGGTTGTTTTTCTTTTTATTATTTTTTTCTTTCTTTTTTTTAGCAAGAAGATTTGTACAGTGTTGAACACTCACAAAGAGTGGCCACCTGCATACAGCTGTGCACAGGTCACAACATCAACACAAACGTTTTTCCTGTAGTCAGTCTCAACTTCCCAAGAAGAGCAGAAAAGAAAATCAAGAAGGCCTATTTTATTTACTGTAGACAATCAACTTATAATCATCCCTAATTAGGCTTCCAACAAGATGTTTGGTTCCAGTCCAGAAGTTCTTAATTAGTCCATATAGCCATCGATTTCCAGGGGAGTTTTATCTGAGTCAGGATTTTGAATGAGGTCATGAGAAGTGAGCCTCGAGGAAGCAAACGGAGCCTCACCCTTGCGCAGGTGTGTGGGTGAAGTTGCAAGGAGCTTCTTCAGTCTCTGTAATCTTTTTGGTCTCCTGTAGGGAAAAGGCTGTATTTTTAGTGTGGTACTACAGGAACTTAGTAGCATCCAGACAGGGTTAAATGTGCTTCAGAAAAGGAAAACATCCCAGGAAAAAAAAACCAAGAAAAAAATGCAGGGAAAAGGAATTCACAGTAAAGTTCAGGAACAGCAAAGCTCTAGAACTATGAAACAAGGGTTTGAACTTGACACTGGGTTTCTGTGAAAAAAAAAAAAGCAGCTTGTGGCAGGAGACTTGGAGGAAAATGTGAGCAGGACGTGAAGAGCAGTGCCGGCGAGGAGCTGAGGCTGGACGGAGAACCAAAGGTCAAAGCAGCTGCCTGGGAGGGGGCTTTCGGAGGTCTCTGGCCAAACCTCCTGCTCGTGCACGGGAAAGAAACTTGGCCTGAGAACTGGTGGGTCTGTAAAAGCGCAGACAATGAAATGAGAAAAAGGAATGACTTTACAGAGAGAATGGGGTGACATGTTGTGCTGCTGCGGGAAGATGAGGACTGAGATGCTGTAAAAGGCACAGTCCTCCCCTGCCAAATTTAAAGCCTCATGGCATGTGGATAATTGGATTACTTAAAGTAAATCACCTCTGCAACACCAACAAAATCATGTACTTTTCTTAAAACTGATGTATTAGTTTTCTGAAACAGCTGAAAAATTTTGGACAAAATTTTCTATGCACATGCACAGAACTCCACACAAAGCAGATGCTTGGCTTAAAAATAGCAGCCCAGAAAATAGGAAAAATTCTGAACAACTGAAAATGTATTCCTGTATGCAGCAATGCCTTTAACCTTGATAGGATACAGGTCCCCCTCTAAGACTTTAAAATATGAATTGAAAGATTTCGCAGACTGTGTGCATCTAACAGTAGGGAGACGATGAAGTCCAGCAAATGTAATTGTAGCAATCAATAGGTATGTATTGGCTTTGTAATTACCTTCCTATTAAAGCTAAATTAGCTAAGGTATATTTCAGGCATTTGATATAATTTAAAGGATTGCCGATAATTCTTATCTTATTGAAAAAAAGATTACTCCTTATTGGAATGGCCATAAAGCAAACCTGAAAATCTTTATCCACGGAGTTTGTCTCACAGCCCGTGGTGTCATCAATAAAACACCTCACAGACTGCTCACTGCTGCTGCACAGAACTGAGGACTATTAAAAGTAGTAGGTATTGATCATTTTCTGTCCTGACACACCCTAACACATGTTTTAATGTTGGTATTGCTCTTGGATCATGTCTCACTCCTTTAGGACATGTCAGTTCAGCACCCAGCTGACCTATCCAGCATTCCTGGCATACTTTCAGTCAAGCCCCATGAGCTGATATCCATAAAAAGCCACTTCAGCTGACAGAAAGGGTACAATACCCTGGTTTTAAGTGCTGACTTTTTAAAATCTGCTTCGTAAAACTTATTTTTGCCTGGGCCACCCAGCTCTGTTGTTCTTTTATGCTGCAAGGAGCAGCTTGCATCTTCCCCTCCAGCCATTAGCAAACAGTCTGAGGGGGGAGAAGGCAGCGGTTAAATCTCTCGTAAACCGAATGTTAACTCTCACAAATCACCTGGCGGGGGAAGAGTCTGCCTTTGCACATGTCCCTCTTAGGTATTCTGTGCATGCTACAGTTTCTCTCCCACGCAGCCCAGGCAGTTTTCTCAGGATTATGTGATTTACATTCCACATAGGTCTATGTGGATCCATACCTCTCAGCAGGAGTGAATTTTACAGATTTACTGTACCAGCCAGAGGCCAGGGTAGGATTTGAATTTTTTTTCTTACCTAAATGTGATTCACAGCAGAGTCTCAAGGGCAGAACATCCCCCAGCTGCTGCAGGCTTAAACTCCTGGGAAAATCATACCTGTCCGAGGTGGAAGGTCCTTCCCAAGGCATAATCCCTGCCTAAGACTTTTTAAAGGAGCTAAAGAAAACTGAGGGCTCTGACACATGATCAAGTCATTGAATATTAATGAGCTACCATGCATCAGCTGAACCACAGCAGCTCTTGCATACTTAATTGTAGGCCATTGCTACCGCCAAGGATAACATAAAAGTATTACCTTTTTCACTGAAGTCTGGTGTGACTCATTTTATCTACATTTGCTACAAACTAAAAGCACACACACAGAGCCAGCTACTGCCACTCAGCTGACGTGTGGGAAGTCATGAAGCTACGGTCACAGGGGATATAGGGAAATCGGTAGTCAGGTTCATCAAAGTTGCTCATGCACTTCTGAAATGCCATGTCAAATGTCAGTACTGTAGAAAAAGCACTAGCAAATATCTCCTGACTTAAAAAAGACATCCTTCAACTGTCAGGAGAACAGCCGCAATGACATGCTGAGCACTACTTTGAATTTGCCTCTACAGTGGCTCTGTTCCTAAACTCTTCCTCTACCTTAGGAGCTTGCACCTCACCCCAAAAGACCTTGCTTCTCACCAGAACTCCTTTGCATGACCACCATGGTCTTGACAAGAGGATGAAGAGATGGTTTGCAGACCAGTGCAGCCCCATCTCAGTAAGACGTCTCAATCTGGTCCTCTCCTATTCAGTATGTGGCAGAGCTTAGCTTAGCTTTTAAATAATATTTTTTTAAGTTTATGCACACAAACAAGCCTTGTAGGTTACTGAGAAAAGTGGCCTTTCTGGATTTTGGAGGTGGGTTTTTTCGTTGTTTTTTTTTTGTTTTTGCTACTGCAGAAAATGGTACATGGGGTCCATCCACAAGAAATGTTTTGCTTTTAGATAATACCAGCCAGTGGGGCGGGGTGTAAGCACACTAGTAGGCTATTGGTATTTGGGTGATGTCCGGGGGCAGAAGCCACTGAACACTCTTAAAATGGTGCTTCTAAGGAAATCAGGTAAATACACTATGCTACAGTGATCATTGCCAGTTTATGAACACAAATGCTAGGATGGGAGAAGTTTCTATGGGCCACCAGTGTAAGACACGCTGGATTGCTGCTTTCAAAATTCCTTCCCTGAAATATATGCTTCAAGTGTGGCACTTCAACATGACTTAGAGTTCTTTATATTTGTTCCTAGTTTGATATTGTGCAGCTTATTTAATGCAGTTCAGCCTCAGTATTCTAAGGGAACTGAGTATTCTTATGGGCCTGCACCCAAGAGAGATAAAATCTCATCTTGAGCTTAATTCAAGCTAGCAGCATGCAAATACAACAGTACAGTGCATGGGTGTCTGTGACATCTGTGCATCTAGACCTCTGCACTAATCCCCAAAATTTCCTTTGGTAGGGTTAGTTAACGCTGAGATAATTCACGGTGTAGAAATCTCTTTGCAAGTCCATTCACCCCTACTTCCTGTAAAAACTGATTTTAAAAAAAATCATATTCCCTTATTATATATGCATTATTAGCATTCTGTCAACCTTACTGATGGCTTCCCGTTAAAATCTGAATTATCCAATACCTTCTAAATAGACATTCTAAGGTGGGATTTCACAAAACACATCATTAAGTGAATTTTGCACAAACGAAAGTCGCTGAGAAAAATTACAGAAAGAGTAGAGTTACAGCAAAGCTAGAAGGTTTTCAGGACAACAACAAAAATATCAAGCCAAAGAATCACTAACCAAGAACTCCTTTGCCATTGTCACTGCAAAATGACTTCACCAAGCAGACAGGACCACTCTGCTTTGACTGGTAAAGAAAGAATATTGAGAGGCTAATGTCAATGTGAATAGTACATTTGCTTCTTTTCATACCATTTAAATTCCAGTTCTGTTACCGTACCATACTGATGATATGCAGGAGTAATATCTATTGAAAACATCATTTTATTTTACTTCCAGAACTCTTAGCCCTCTGAGAACTTCATGCCTTTCCATTTAAGATAGTTTAAGACCTTATATGAAGGCATGATTTTTGCAAATAGCCTTCACTCTTTGTACATTGTTATATCAAAGGACTTTTTGCATCCTCACTTTCTGTCCCCTGCTCATGTGCGTTTCTTGGAGCCGTGGATCCAGGAGCACAAAGGAACCCTGCAATGGCTGCGCAATGGTCACGCCTGACAGGCAGTTTTGAGGACCTGTCTCTGGTGGCTGCTTCTAGACAGAAACACTGACTGTGCCCACAGCCCATGGTGTCATGCCCACTGCCCTTACATCTCATCAGGGATGTCTAGCTCCTTCCATGAACTACATGTGGAATAGAAATGCATGGTTTTCCTGAGATCAGAGGGCCTAAAATCGTCTGCCTTCTTTTTTTTTTTTTTTCCCCTCTGTTGCACTAGAGAGTATCTATACTTAGAAATTAAACCATACCAAAGCCTGTTCCTTGGGCTCACAAGTCACAGGTTGCTCAGAGCCCCGTCCAACCTGACCTTGAATGTTTCCAGGGATGGGGCATCCACAGCCTCTCTGGGCAACCTGTTTCAGTGTTTCGCCACCCTCATCGTAAAAAATTTCTTCCTTACATCTAGTCTAAATCTACCCTTTTTTAGTGTAAAACCATTACCCCTTGTCCTATTGCAACAGGCCTTGCTAAAAGTTTGTCTCCATCTTTCTTATAAGCCCCCTTTAAGTACTGGAAGGCTGCAGTAAGGTCTCCCTGGAGCCTTCTCTTCTCCAGGCTGAACAACCCCAACTCTCTCATGCTTTCCTCAGAGGAGAGGTGTTCCATCCCTCTGATCATTTTTGTGGCCCTCCTCTGGACCCACTCCAACAGGTCCCTGTCCTTCCTGTGCTGAGGACCCCAGAGCTGAACGCAGGACTGCAGGTGGGGTCTCACCAGAGTGGAGCAGAGGGGCAGAATCCCCTCCCTCAACCTGCTGGCCACGCTGCTTCTGATGCAGCCCAGGATACGGTTGGCTTTCTGGGCTGCGAGCGCACATTGCCAGCTCATGTCCAGCTTTTCATCCACCAGTACCCCCAAGTCCTTCTCCGCAGGGCTGCTCTCAATCCCTTCATGCCCCAGTCTGTACTGATACTGGAGGTTGCCCTGACCCATGTGCAGGACCTTGCACTTGGCTTTGTTGAACTTCATGAGGTTCACATGGGCCCAGTTCTGGAGCTTGTCCACGTCCCTCTGGATGACATCCCATCCCTCAGGTGTGTCAACCGCACCACTCAGCTTGGTGTCATCTGCAAACCTGCTGAGGGTGCGCTCGATCCCACTGTCCATGTCATTGATGAAGATATTAAACAGTACTGGTCCCAATATGGTCCCCTGAGGGACACCATTTGTCACAGCTATTGGTGCTTCCAAAACAGGTTGTCTGTGTTCAAATTGCAACTGGGACAAGATGTTCCTGAGGAATCGAAGATGCCTCTGACAGACTCAGGTCTAACTGAACTTCAGTGTTCAGATGCAGCTCCTGACACTTTACTAGTATATGCCTAATAGATCATTTTCAAGTTCATTATCTGCTTGACAAATAACAAATAACTAGCACTTTGGTATTTATCTGTAAGGCAGCTGTGGTAAATGTCTTCACCTGCTAAGAAGGAGATGAGAAAAAGCCCTAAACTGGTTACCAAGACGGAGGTTAGCATTTATGCAACTCCTGCTTCTCACTAACACTGAGCTTTGATTCTCTAAGGTTAGGAGATTATTTCTATTTTTTAATTAAGATTCTCAAGATAAAGACAAAGTTGCCAAGCTTTTCGTGTTAAACATCAGGTAGAGAGGGAAACTGCATGCCCTACAAAAAAAAGATGCTGTGAGGCAGAGGGCGGGTTTCTTTTTTTTAAATAAGCACGATAAAAGCGTTTAGCAAAAGTAACAAAAGTAAAGAGGAAAACAATAAACACGAAGAGGGAAACTACGCGGGTCCTGTCGTGAGGACAGGACGCTCATTCCTCAGCTGTGCCTGCTCAGAAAGGGACCATTTGCTGCAGGTTTAGACTCGAAAGTCGCCCCTCCACCCTGGCCGAAGTTCCGTGCAGGTTTCCGCAGCCCGTAACCCCAGGGCTCCCACGGGGCTGGGGGCTGCGGCCTCACGGCAGCGAGTGGCCGGAGCCCCGTCGCCGGTGGGAAAAAGATCGGCGCGGCTTGCAAGGGCACGGAGCAACACGACAGGGAAGAGAACTCAGCGCAGCGTCCACCCCGACGTGATTTTTTTTTTCTTTTTGCTCCATTGCCGGTACGTTGGCCCGCCAGCCCCCCGCTTCCCTGGGATTAGCATGGAGGCTCCGGCGCGGGAGCGGTTCCAGACTGACCGGCGAGAGAGACAATAGACAAAGCCGGGCTCTTTCATCTGGGGGCTGCTGGAGCGGAGCCCTGACAGGTGATGGATGAGCAGAAACCCGCACGGCTTCCCCACGTCCTCCCCAGCACGCCGCGCTTTATGGCGCGACACACTGCGCCCATTATCCCGCCCCGAGCCCCCGGCTCCCCCCGGCCGCCCTCCTCCTCCTCCTCCTCCTCCTCCTCCTCCCCGGGGCGGTGGGGGGGCGGCTGCGCCCTCCGCCCGCCCCGCCGAGCCCCCGGGCCGGAGCCGGGAGGCGCCCGGGGGGGGCTGCGCGCCGGTGCCGCAGCACCACCTACGGCCGGCGGCGGGGGCCGCGCCGGCGGGAACGGGACGGGACGGAACGGCGGGGACGGAACGGCAGGGACGGCGGGGGGGCACTGCCCGGGGGGGGCGGCGCCGCTGGCCGCGCCTCGCCGCGTCCGGGCATCGCGGGGCGGGCGGGGGACTGCGCCTGTGGGCGCGTCTGGGGTGGGTCCGTGGGGTGGGAGCGTCGGGGGGGGGGCGTGTCCGTGTGCCTGTGGGGGCGTCTGGGGGTGTCTGTGTGTCTGTCTGTGTCTGTGCGTGGGTGTCTGTGTGGGGGTGTCTGTGTGTGTCTGTGTCCGTGTGTGGGTGTCTGTGTGTCTGTCTCTGCGGGGGGGTGTCTGCGTGTGTCTGTGTCCGTGTGTGGGTGTCTGTCTGTGTGGGGGTGTGTGCGTGTGTCTGTGTCCGTGTGTGGGTGTCCGTGTGTGGGTGTCTGTCTGTGTGGGGGTGTGTGCGTGTGTCTGTGTCCGTGTGTGGGTGTCTGTGTGTCTGTCTCTGGGGGGGTGCCGGCGTGTGTGCACGTGTGACGCTGCCGTCCGGGTGTGTGCCAGCGTGAGGAGGGCACCCACAGCGTCCAGCCTTCCAGCCATCCGTCCGCCTGGGTCTTTGCTGCCACCAGCCCCGTCAGGGCTTTCCGCCACCTCGGGCTCAGAAGGGCCCGGTCGGTTTCTCTGCCGCTTGCGGTGCTCCATGCTGTGGGTCATAACCACCATCAGATGTGACCGTTGCACAAATGCTATGGAACGGACCCCTCCAGGGTCCCGGGGGGAGACCGTGTTTAGAGAGGAACAGGAGCACAAGAGGGGGTTCCTCCTGCTCCATCCGTCCCTGGACGGCTGAATTCAGCCCTTCACAAGTCTCAGCTCCGGAAGATTTTAGCCTGCACACATGGGGCTTGTCCAAAAAGACAAAAACTACCTCACCTGCTTGGCAGGTCACGACTTTTTGGTCTGGTTGCTTCTATATGAGGAAGTACCCATTAAGCATCTTTACAGCAGCTTGGTTAGCTCTCGAGTGATACAAACATTTCACTCTGTGATTCAATCACTTCCCCCAAAATTGGCTGAAGTCTCAGATGCTCTGAAGTACCTAAAGTCCTCTTGGATGTGTGCTCCAAGCTCGTACTTACTAAGAAAAAAAAATTAAGCTTTAAAACTTCTGGTAGCACAGCAGTAGTGCCACTTTGGAAGCTAAAAAGGGATCTCTGATTAGCAAGCAGGAAACTCCCTGCAGTTTAACCTGGTTTTTTTCACTCATTTTTTATTCTATTTCAGATAAGGAGACAAGAAGGACTAAGTACAAATATTGTAAAAGAGATAATAGTGTAATTAATTGGGCTTGGGAGGGGGTGAGGAATGAATGAAGAATGAGTGACCTTTAAAAAGAGCTGAATTTAATGGAGGGTTATGTGTACAAAATTTAGAATATTTATATCTGTCATTGTTAACACAGGTATAGAAATACCACATCCATGGCCTTTTTTATGTATCAGCATAAGGGTGTGTGTTCCCTGCAAACAGGAGTTGTTGAGCATAGCTAATTTGGGTGGGGGTTTGTGCTTCAGGAATAAATCACAGAGAGGACTTAATGTTTGTCTTCGACGTGCACATACAGTGGAGTCGTTGCACCTGTAGAAGATGATTGGGAGACATAAGAAGAAGCTTGGGGAAGCAATGAGAAACCATCTGAGCTTGCTCCTGATAGACCTTGATTGATGTGCCCAGTATTCCCTGTGTTACTAGTCAATACACAAAAACTAATACTTCAGTGAAACACAGCAAATGTGATTAATATAGATGCCTTTGAGTCCACCGTGTTATACAGGTGACAGTTCTATAAATTCAGACTTCAGGTGAGCAATGAAGAATGCATGCCATTAAACTGAATAATGATACTATGATGCCGAATGAGAAAGCATGAATATAAATGACAGCTAGATGGACTGGAAAAGCAACAAGATAGAAAGTTGAGGTGAACTGCTGCGGCTTTGAAAGGTGAAAAGGTAAACCTGATTATCAGCTTTTGGATTGTTTTGCTTCTTACCACTGGCAATTTCCTCACCTCACAAAACACACAGACCTGTTCTTACTAATTTCATGATGCACATTATATTGGTGATGAACAGATTTTATTTAGATTTTGTCAGCACATAAACAGGTAATTTAAAAAGCAGGGCAGTAAAGCCATTTTAGGCAGTGATGCTAGGATTTTAAATTACAAAAATTTGGATATGATACAGTGTTAGAGAGACCTTCAAAAAATTCAAGCTCTGGTTGGCATTGTGTACCAAATGTTACCCTTTTCATTGAACAATCCAGCTGCAAGCCGTATGGATTTACCTAAAAAACAAAACAAAAAACAACCAAAAAACCCAATTCCTTTATTTCTACAACTTGCAATAGATGACTTCAGATTGTCAGTAAGGTTTGTGCCCGTCCTCAAACCATTGCTGGCATTTCCACCATGCTGTTAGATGAATTTGGTTGATGCACTCTCTTCTGCTCAGTTTAAGGCATGGACTGATGGTATTTATGAAAATTTTTCTGTGCTACTTTGCAGAAAGTGGTTCTAATCTAATTAATAAATGGTTGAAGCATTTTGTATTTTACTGTGATTAGCGAATAGAGGTCGTTCTGAGACCCAGGCAAAGTTCTCTGTTACCTTACAGGTTCCCTCCTGCCTCCCTCTATAACTTGCTCACTCTCTGGCGCTGTGATTTCTGCATTCCTGAGACCAGCTTTAATAAGGGTGTAGGGGTGGTGGAGCACAATTGTTTGCAAGCACGTAAGTTTTGCTTTGAAATCACAGGAGATCTTGACATTTCTAGCAGGCGGAACTTCCACTTGTGTAAAGCTGCTGGATTCAGTCCAGAGAATTTGGCTTGGATGAGTGAATAAAGCTGAACAGAGAGGCACTGCTGGGCATAGTCAAAATCTTAAATTAGAATTAAAAAGCTGCTTCCTTTGTCATACATGTGTTTCTGATGATTTTAATGAAACTATTCACATAGGGGAATTGTGCAACATTTCTCCCATTTTCCGAGGAACACTACCATATTATATAACATCGTGCCACTGATGTTCGGCTAGCTGCACTGATAAAAGTTAGCTGTGTCACAGTATTCATTTTAAATTGCCCTGAGAATATGTTTCCATCAATTACAGCATCTGATCTTTCTATATACAGTCCCTGTCCATGTGTTGAAACTTCAACTTGTTCCCTACTGTTCTTACTAACAAAAAACATTGCTATAAGCAATTTTCTATATACATATATTAATTTCGGATTACTGAGATTGCCTAATGAGATTATAATTCTCTGTTAAATATTTCTGTCAGAGAATATACAGTACAGAATTTGGAAAACATCTTTATTTCATGATGAAACCAACTTCCAGCAGGTTTTGTCAGAAATATTCCCAAGAAAGCCTTCACAGTTCTGCAAGAAATTATCCTGCATAATGCTAATAAAGCAGAATTAGTTCAGGTTGCTGCTGACAGCAAAGAAACTTCTCAATTGTTTCACCCTATCAGGCTCCCACACTTGGAAATTATTACAAGCAACTGCGAGGAACAAGAAAATGAACATGGGAGGAAGTGGAGAGAGAATTTTCTTTCCTCCAGTTACTCTTGGCACCCTGGGATGATCATCCTAAACTGGATCCCAATGCAGTTATATGGGTGAAATCGTCTCCAATGGAACACTTCTTAACACACAGGTAAAAAGTTGGTTTGGTTTTATATGAATTCTGATTTTTGCGGGACTTCTGGATTATGTTTTGTTATGCAACACTGAAACAGTAGGGTTTTAAAAGAGAAGATTATTTTTCTCAAATTATATTTGAAGATGCTGCATATGTGTGCTTTACTAACTGATGTTCACAGGCAGAAGTTCAGTTGGTTGAAGGGAATGAGGGCTTTGGTAGTTTTTGGTTTAGTTTTCTGGGAGGCTTTTTTTTTTTCTGGTTTCTGTTTGAGATGCTGCAGCTCTGGTCACCTTGATAGAAATGGTGAATATTGATGCAGGTTACATCTTCTTGTGATTGCCGGGAAATCAGGGAAGACGCTGAGCCTTTTACCACCATGTCCCGCTCACTGTGGTAAGATAGCGTTGCAATGAAGAAGGGTATACTAAAGCTCTGACTAGCATTAAATAACAATGAATTTGGCCCTTTCCTGTTCACAATGTCTGTACTAAACGGAGCCAAAGCATGAAGTAAAAAAATTATTAACTGATCATCCTTGGGTTATGCCAAATGTAAAGAGTTGTGTGGCCCAAGAGGAAATGGATCTGTAGAGCAAAACTGTTGGTGCTGAGGACGTGATGCCCCCTGTATATGTATTTTGGAGGTTTTACTTAAGGCCAGATCTATTCTGGTGTCATGGACTGAACGCTCATTAGCACCTAGAGCTGTGAAGTGAACTTCTGGAGCACATCTCCTGGCTTAGTATCAGAGGAAAGGAGTTGTTTCATGTGCTCCAAGAGAGCTCCACCACATGGGCAAGAAAGTTGCCTTGAAAACTCCATTTCCCTGATCTAAATTAAAAAATTAATGCATACACACCCAAATATATAGTTTAATTACTACCATGGGGCCTGGTGTATATGGATGCAAACTTTGCTGTGTCACTCACCCTCATCTTAGATCCAGCCGTGGGCTATTGTGTTTGCAAAAAAAGCCACAACTGTCCTGCCCCCACTGCACACACGTCTCATTTGCAAGAGAAGGGGTGGTAAATGCAACTCACATTTCCTCGACTTAATCTGCAGATTGGATATTAAGGAAGTGGGAAATGTGTGTCTGATGACCTCAGGCTATGTCTATGCTTGAAAATAAAACATGCCACAGATTATACCTTGGCTCACACCCATACACGTAAGCTCTCTTCCCTCCAAAACCAGGGTCTCCTCAGGTAAAAGCCTTGCTTTCTTGTAATGAAGTTGCACATCTCTCTTAACCATTTCCTGCTTTTTTTGTTGTTGTTTAACATTTTTAATTTGAGAATTGAATAAAAACATCCGTCACAGCCAGATAAATCCTCTCTCTTCCTTCTCTCTTCAAAAGAGTGGCACTACCATGCTACTACAGCTTTTTGTAATCAGATTGACAAAACTTCCAGAAGCAGAAGAGCCTTATTATACACCCTGGCAAAGACTGGTGGAATGGGACATGATGATGAAATGATATTCCTATTTGGGAACTCAGTGTGGTGTACCCATCCCTTATTTAAGCATTCTTACTCTGAGGACCAGACTGCAGAGTGTGCGAGCACAACTTAAGTCTGCAGCACCTAACACTTGACCTCAGAGACCAAATGCATCTCAAATCCTCCACGCTTTGCACAAAACTAATACAACTCAAGCCCTTCCCACAGATTCTGTGTAATTTGCAAATTGCTTTGCTTCCCTGGCACCCATTAAGATGCTGCTGATGCCCAGGGGCCCCAGTCATCATTGCTTCTAGTGTTGGCACTTCTGTAGGTGCTGTGGTCTCTCTGTTAGGTAAAAATTGCCTTTTATCCTCAGCTCACACTGAAATCTTCTCTGTCTTCTGCTATTTTTGACATTTTTTTTTGTTTTATAACACCAAAAATGGTGGTACACATTTGGTACACATAACACCAAATATTTCTACGCAGACAACATAGTTAAA
The DNA here is from genome assembly GCF_964188355.1 of Buteo buteo. Classification (NCBI taxonomy): domain Eukaryota; kingdom Metazoa; phylum Chordata; class Aves; order Accipitriformes; family Accipitridae; genus Buteo; species Buteo buteo. The sequence continues at coordinate 12,924,524 of NC_134187.1, read as the reverse complement.
CAGGGTTCAGGTGTAAACTGCCAGTATTTTGCGTCAGAATGCAGTGCTTGGTATAGTCACATCCTCTACTTGGATAAATTAGAGTTGCTCATTAAATAGAGCTATTCTGATTTGCGCCGGTCCAGGATATGGTTTGATATGATGTGAAGAAAAAGTTCCTAAAATCCTAAACCACAGCATCCCAATGAAGGAATACATTCCTTGTATTTGGTACAGACAATTTCTTGATTTAAAAATCTCTGCATCTATAAAACTCCTGTCCATGGTCACTTTAAAATTGCATATCCAATACTTGTCCATATCAGGAGCATTAATTCCAGTTAGGAGTGAAGGCTTAAGAACTACCTCTTTAGTCTAACATCTGGATGTTCAGGGGGAAGTATTTATTTAAAATCCATTTGTCTAGTAGACACCTTACAGACTATCAACTTAGCATGAACATGGTTGTATAGACAAACCTGCCTATCAAAATCACCCCCCCCCCCCCAAATCCAGGCTAATCCAATCACTTAAATTAATCTCATAAAGGAAAAACATACTTAGAGTCATCAGTAGTTCATTGCACGAAGGAAGGTATATGTCAAAAGATTTGCAAAGGCCTGTCCTAATGCCCAGTGTTGTTCAATATATTTATAAAAGTCATGGACAATGGGCTAGAGAATACTTTCATTACATTTGTAGATAATACTAGTGTGGGAAGGATGGAAAATGCAACAAAAGGACTCAGGTACAGCTTGCTACTGAAAAATGGTCCTATTTTCCCCAGGCCATTCTTTCTCTCAGACACAATCATTCACGTAGCAGTTGGAACTAATGTGACCAAAAAAAACCCTGAAAGGATTAGTTTTCAGCTGCATATTGTAGACTGCAAAGTGACATGACACCTGGCTCTGAACAAGGAATAGGGTGGGAATGTGTGAACAGAGCTGGGGCGGTGGGGGAGATGCCCTTTTCAGCCACAGACATTGTAAAGGGACCCTGCAATTGCAGCCTGATAATACACTGAAGGCGAGAAGTAGAGTTAAAGATAATCTTGACAAATGGGAAATTCACTGAAAATAGGATTAAATAGGATAGGAGCAAAGTACTGTACTTAAGTAATATAAATGGCCATTGTAGGTGGATTACAAGATTGCAAGTTCCCCCTTCGAAGTTTATTTCCATGCTGACTTCCAAGTGCACCATCTTGATCCTGTGCCTCTGTGCTACCTATGTGAATTTTGGGTTGTCTTTCCAGTTTGGTTATGATTAAGTATTAGGGCAAACCAGAGAGAAGGCTGTTCTACAAGTCAGTGAGCCGATACTCAACCCGCTGCCAATGGTTACTGCAGATAACATCTGTAGTAATCCTTGTGTCCTACAATTGTTTCACCTACAGCCTCCAGTTTCTGCCTTTTCAAACAAGGCAGGAGATAAAAAATTTGCTCTCACAAGCGAAAATCACAACCTAAACAGTATGGTTAGAAGGCTTCATGTCTCTCATGTTGCATGTCCACAGTTAAACCCAACACTGAGGTCTTTCCTCAGTCTTCAAGCAGTCCTCACTCAGGTGGAAACTTTGTGGAAGGGCTCAGCTCACCAGAGCTCTCAGCTGCCTTCTCAAGGTATCATTCTCGCTTATATTTAGGCTTTATATTAATTTGCTTTTATAGACAGGCACCTCAAAGATGTACCTGTGCCCTTCTATACTTCAACAGGGTACAAGGCCTATATAGTTTCCTACATTGCCCTCGTCACCTTCCCACTATGAATGAAGCAGTATTATGTATGTCTAACGTGAGATTTCTTTTCTTAGGCTTTTACCAGAGGGATAATAATTTATTTTCCTAGCATTTAGATTAAAGGAAAGCTATTTCTTTTTTTGAAGAATTACCTTCTGATGTCATTTAAACTAATGGAATTACACTAGAATTTAAACAATGCGCAAAAGAAGAAACTCAGGCTCCTAAGGCGTGTTTACATAGGCGTCTGAGTGAGGAAACCCTTTTTCTGAGCTGCACACACATCATTCTCCATGGAGCGTGGTTTGCATAAAGCTGTATTGTTCCGTCTTCCAACTCACTCAGAAGGCTTTTTGTGCTTTGGCTGTCTTCTCCCCACCCCCCAATACACAGCCCATTTTTCTCTTTTTAGCCTTACTGCTGCTGTGTCCTGCTTCTTTCTTTGGCCTCTTTGCAGGATGTAGCAGAGCTCAGACTCCCACCTCTCAGCACAGGACCAGTCTCTCTCTCAAACCAGCCTGCAGTCCGCAGGAACGCGCCCTTACATCAGCCCCGGCCGGGGACCGGGAGCTTCTCCAAACGGATCCCGAGACCCTCGGCTTCTGGCAGCAACGTGAACCGCAAGGTGGGGAAGTCCGTGGCTCACCATTTAGCCTATGTCAGCAGTAACTCACACACCCCTGGTTTTACTCTACAGGCATATTAAAAAAAAAAAACAAACAACAAAGAAAACACGGAATGTGTAATACTGGATTTAAGTTTGCTTCCAAAACATTGTGCTCAACAGCTCATGCTGAAAAGAGAGAAAGGTCTTCGCCAGGGAGGATCAAGGAGTGGTGGAGCCAAGATAAAGAACGGTTCGCAAAATTCAGCTGTTGTTTGGCACCCATGGTTATTAAATCCATCATGGTAACTATTAGATTGTCTTTTGTTCCTTTCTTACTTATTTTGACTATCTGCTGATAATAATTATATAGCAGCAATAAGAGAGCGAGAGTAACATTTTACCCATATTCAATTATACCACACTTCACCTTTCTCAGAGTATATTAATTATAATTCATGGCTTTAGCAAACCACTTTTAAAGGGCACTCAAATAAGGAAGAAAAACAAATGTAATCTCTCTGACTCCAGTGTACTCATGCAAGCCCTGTTAACCCACTGATTAAATGATCTAGCCTTGCATAATTATCCCTGTTACATGAACTGGTAAACAAAGGCAAAAACGTGGCTTTCCTAGTGAAAACCAGCACGAGGATATCATATCAGTTAATTTCCATTGAAGCTTTAAAAATATTATTGTTAGAATGTTAGTATTTCAATCTGGATAAATTCTTACATTTGTAATCAATTATGGTGTTTCAGCAGGGGATGAGATGACATGTAAGTCCCTCATATTTTAGACCGCATGGCAGAGTTTGTACTTCATCTGCTGGCTACAGTTTTACGTAATAACACTTAATAAAATTGAACATTTTCCTTGATACAAATGAACGTATTCTGGTGTTTGTTTAAAGGCATAACTACAGAAGAGGTATAATGTAATACAAACCAAATGTCTGATGAGCCATTTTTTTTCCCCACCCAACATCTCTGTCTTCTTGAACCACAGTTCTCTGGAGCGAGATTCAGAGTGCCCACGTGAAAAGGCTACATCGCTACTAATAAATTGAACACGTCTAGTTTCTGGCTGGTGGGCTGACTGGCATGATCTGGCTACAACCATACCCTTATTCATTCTCTGCCTCCAAACCAGCACTGTCTCAACTGACGGAGCAAAGCCTCGAGCTGCAGGAGGACCTTCTCGGCTGCTGGGCTGTGGGCTGGGACTGAAGCATGCCAGGCACCGAGACACTCTCGGCGCTTACACCCGTGCCCTGGCCCCTTGCAGTGGGACAGCTGGAGTGTCTGCATTCCAGAAACGGCTTTTATTCACCCTGTAACAGATTTATCTAGACCACATTTCTTCAGCTCCTTACAGGCAATCAGCGTGGGGTAGTATCAAAAGCCTCACAGAGGCAAATGACTTGATATTGCTGCTTCTCCCCTGCTACTTCTTCCTCTCTATTAAGGAAACTGTACTGCTCTGACATGGTCTGACGTGGCCCGTTACCTAACTGGGCTCTTATTTTCACACCCCTTCCCGATTTTTAAGGGCAGGCACTTGCCTCACCTCCCCTTTAGAAGTAACCACATGCAACTACAGTCTGTACTAAGACAGTTCATCAATACCTTATGATGAAGTTCATCAGGCCCAACCTACTCCAAAATACTGAATTTAGCTAAGGCTGGGGCACTGAAGCATGAACTCGATATTTAAGGATATTATTTGCAGCATATCTACTACTTGCTATGGGATAATGGTGAAAAAACATTACCTAATGGACTGATCAGCAAGTAACACTGCAAAGCTTTTCTATTACTAGGGCTGTGTTTTCTCCTATCAGTACTGTCAGTGCTACATGCCATGGGAAGCATCATTCTTTTCTTTTCTCAGTCCATTTTAATGCTTCCATATCTTTAATATTTTATGTTGAGAAAGATTCTTTCTCCACAAATATCTCCACTAATATCAATCTAGAGTCACTCCACTAAGTCAGTGCAGCAGTACCTACGGGAGACAGTATCTGGTTTTAAGTATTCCAAAGAGCTGAATTGCTTTGAAGTACCTCTTGGTTTCATTGCCTAGTTCTAGAGGCTTTTTGTGGATCCTAAATATTTTCAGGTCCCCCTGTCCCTAGTTGTTTGTATTCGCCTCTCACGTTCTATTTCACTGTTTAAAGGGCAAGGAAAGTTTACTGAATGGAAAGACCTTGGAGTCTACAATATCAAACAGCGGAGTGACCTCAAAGGAAAACATATTTCATTAAAAAGAAAAAAGAGTTTCCTTGCAAATCCAGCTTGTTTTACCCACCCAGATCTGTCTTTTTGCTGCCTCTGTGGTAACACATGTTTTATATGAATCTATATTAAGATGAATTTTAACCTACAAATAACTAGATACAGCTATGCAGTAGGAGGGAATTCCTACAAGATGATGTAAAGTTTTTTAAGCAGTAAAATTAAAAATAGCACATAAAACCTGACCAGTAGGTTTGGATCTGAACCAAGGCAACACATTTGGGAAACATTATCAAGTTTATCAGGGGTAACATATCACAGAAAATCTGCTTCTGTTTATACGCCATTTATTATTCATTTTTGACATGTCCCTTTTTTCTTCAACCTTTTTTACCCCTAAGCAAATATATGTTAGACTTAACTGAAATGTCAGATAACAGACTAGTCTTTTAATTTTCTTCCCCTATAAGACAAAAGCAGATCTGACTAGGAGTAAAAGAAATTCTATGAAATAGAAGTACAGGAAAAAAAAGTTGCCAGAGTAGCTCTGGTAATAAAGAAGAAATCTGCCTCACAATGAAAACCAAGAAAAATTAAAATGCCTAATAAGATTAAACTAAGGGCCAAATTCTGTCCTTCCCTATGCTGTCTTGCACTTCATGATGTACAAATAGAACATTACAGACTTCTGCTTCATGCAGGATCTGTGATAAAAAGCTATTTTTTATATCTAGAACACGTACATTAATAGGGTTATGCCAGTAGACTTTTTTGCCCATGATTGTTAGAATGTTTGCAGGTCAAAACAGTTTATAGTAACCAAGTCTAACTCAGGGAAAAATACAAACAATGAAAGCAAATTCAGTCTTGGTAAATGACCCAGTCCCTCAATTTTACTTACACGAATTCTCACTCATATCATCACAATACACTTCAAATGAGAAAGAGCTATAACTTTACTTGCTTTTGATCTGTCTTTGAAATAAATTAAAATAATTAAAAGTCAGTTTATACCTGGTATAAAGTCAGCCAAGATTCATGCAGTCTTTCTGCTGAATGTAGTTCAAGTTGAAGCTCAACTTAAATTTGAATTCTTTTATGTTAGTTGTTTGCCCATCAGTAGTTTTTAATTTTCTTCAATGGATTCAAATGCAAAATATCAACATGTCTTTGAAAGCTGTTACTGAACAGTGGTTTGTTCGGATGCTGAGATCTCCAGCTGAGGTGAATGTTTATTTTTCTTTGCTTGGATGAGCAAAACTTCTGGAGTGGTTTCAGGAGCAGATCTTTCCTCTGTGTGGTCTAGAATCCACACTTAGACCCCATCCTATCAGCAAACACTCCTTATATCTCAAAGAAAGCAAACACAATAACACAATAATGGGTATAAAATGGTGAGGACATTTATTTTAAAATGCAAGCAAACCCCCAGAATATAATAGTATAAATATATATTATTTACTGTTTATTTATTCTTTAATTTTAGTAAATGCTGCAGTTTGTAAGTAGAGGGTTTTTTTTAGAATCTCTGAAAAAACAGCTCTGTGATTTTATCAGGTTTTGCATACTGTTGCTGATGTAAATGCTTTCTTTGAGTATCTGCTAAATATTTCCAGTTGAACAATTATTTATGGTAATAAAAGATAACTGTGAAGATTCTTGTAATTACAACATACAATGAGTTTGCAGATTCACACCCAGATGTTACTAAGGAAATTTTGGGTAAATCTCCACTACTGTGGCAGAGCGTGAAACTCATGTTTTGGCAAACGTAAGGTAACGTGTCTTAAAACACGGAATTTAGAAGGCGTCTATTCAAAGTGGATACAGATGGAAGAGACCAGAGAGAGTAAGTCAAAAGGAGATCCTAGTAACCCAGTAAGGTTGAACTGCTGAACCCTGTTGTGGAAATTAGCATCGCTGGTGATGCTGTCAGGTACCTGGGCGCTACTAGACAGAAAAGATGATTTGTTAGCACGCATGAAGAAAAAGTTACAACTTGTAAGAATGAGGAGGTTTTATTTGGGTTTTTTTTGGGTTTATTTTCAGCTTGGCAATTTGAAGGCTAATGACTTGAACAGGATTTGAATCAGATCCTCAAAGATAAGCTAAATGAGAATGAAAACCAAGTCATTTATTTTATATTGCTACTTGTGTTGCCTCTTTTTTGCAGTTGCAGAAACCCCAGCACAGACACAGCACTAGACACTGCTCAAAGCAAAAACTTTCAGTTACTGGGAACACTTAGATGCTTAGTTACCTCTCCTGAGGATCAGTGTAGGAGTTGGCATTTTGTCCAAGGTAATAATCCAGGATCTCCATAGTCTGCAGTGGAGAGACAGAATCATTTCCAGGGGTGATTCAGTCCAGCCTAACATACAAGTCAAAGAAAGAATGAGGGTCTTTAGCATTCTGTCTCTCCATAGTCTTTGGAGGACTGCACATAGGAGGACATAATTTGCTACCTCGGGCAAAGCCCATGGCTGTTGCAAGTGGTGTCTCTTGAAATGTCAAATGAAAACTAAGGTTATAACACCTGCCACCTGTATTTTCAAGATGTCTGTGGCAGGCAGGACTCAAAAGTCTATGCTTCAAACAGCGTATCAAGTCAAAATGAACAAAACTGTGGAAGAATTCATCTGCTTCAAGTGGAGGCAAAAATATATTTTCTAATTTTGAAAAGAGATGATAAAAAAAAATTAAAAATTTAATGCCATTAAAAAGAAGGCAAGAGGATGTCCTTCTAGAAGCTTTGATGCCAGTACTCTGACCATGAATTATTTTCATTCTGCTTTCAAGATCAGGGAGGTAAATGACCCGTCACTGCTAAGTCTAGAATGCTATCTTTCATTTTTATGCTTCTTGACCCATGTAGTTAATAAAAGATGTCTCAGACAATTCTTCCAGCAGAAGTTTCTAATACAATTATGATACAATTGAATGAACACCCTAGGAGAAATGAACTTTCCAAATACACACAAAATCCCAGACTGACTTTCCACGAGGGCAAAACCCTGCTATTTCATGGGCCTTTTGTTTTACACAGAACTGGTCCCACTATCTGGCATGAAAATAATCTGAATTAAATTGAAGCCTGTACCTCTCAGAGCTAAAAACCACAAATGTTTGCTTGTTAGTGTTTATGGGCTGATTTTTATTAAGCATGGCATTTCAAATTGTTCTTGGGGTCAAAGAGGACAGACTTTTTTTTTTTTTTTAATTTTACAAGTATGAAAGAACTGAGGAATCTCAAACTTTCCAATGTGAACAGTGATCAGTGGCTTGGACACCTGCGTCAAACTCTACCAAAATTGTTCTGTCTTTTCTCAGCTCAGTTACACTGTGCCTCTTGATTCAAACTCCTTGCATACTCAGCTAACATAATATCTATAACAGTAAACCCCCAGTTTCTATTTGGAAAATACATATATTAATAAGGACTACTGATAACTTGTTTGAAAAATAATCTTGTCTCAGAAGTAATATTTTTCAACAAAATAATTTAAACTAATTTTCAGATAGCATGGATTTGAGTACTTCTGCTGACTTCATTTAACCTACACTGGATTGTATTATTTAAAATTCTGGTCCATTAATCATGAATAACAAAAATAAAGAAAAAAAATGGTCTTACTGGCATATCTCAATTAAAGTAATTACAGTTATACAACATATAATCAGAATAGTGGGTCTCAATGTGAATGTGAAACCACTGAACAAAAGGAATCTTCATTAGCTTTTTAAGCTTCCAAATTTAATAAGGCAAATGTCACTTTGACAGGCTGTGTAAAACAAATGTGGCATTCACCTTGTAGTTTTAAAACACAGCTGCAAAGAATTGGCTAAGTCAGTGGTTACAAATAATCTTTCATTGTATAAATATCATAGATATTATTATGTACATATACCTGAGTATGCGTAATCCAAATGTACATTTCATCTGATACACATAACAAACCTCCACAAAACTCCTTTAATTAGGTTGGCTAGATAACACAACTTTTCTTTCTCCAAATTAAAAATTTTCATAGAGACGTAATACCTGGTTCAGTCTTATATTGACATATTCAGTATCTTAGTAACTAGGACCATGTATCCCTGTTCGGTAAAGCTGCTCCAAGAAACCTAATTCAAGTCCACTGTAAGGAATGTTGTTTGGGAAGGTTTCTATTAAAGAGCCTTTGAGCTCTGATGCTGCATGCTATTTAAGTCTGAGTTTAATAGTTAAAGTGCCTGTAATTAATCACAGCCTTGGATGCAATACAAAAAGAAAGAAAAAGAAAAAAAAAGACATTAAATGGATTTTAACTTTTTTTTTCCCCAGCCACCCTAAACTAAATCAAACACAAAAGACCATAGAACTACCATATTTCACTATCAGACATTTTTTTATTATGAGTTTGTAAAGACACAAATAGGAACCACATAGAAAGTTCCTGTGGAAAAAATTAAAATCGTATAAACCCACAGCATTCAATTTAGAAATATATCTGAAATTGTCAAACATTAATACTGTTGAAAAACCAGTGTAAGATCACTTTTTTCCAATAACCTTCTCAGAAATGTTACCAAAATGAGGTTCAGTTCCCATCTCTCTGAATTCACTGAGAAAACTGTTTACAGGAGCAGAAGGCAGATGGAGGCTGCATACAGGTGAGCTAAGGCGAGCCACCTCGCATTCTCTCACACACTGCTTTACATTACTCGATAAAGCCAAGCATCAAAGAGCAGAGGTTACAGCCTGAGGTGGGCTCTTAAGCAGCCACTGGAGTGGAAACAGGCTCTGCACAGTGCTGTGCTGCTGCCACAGAAAGGGACGTAAGGTTAGTAAGAGCCCTTAAGCTTCCTCCTACCATGGCATCCTAAAATCATGTCTGTAAAGAGACAAGATTCTTCAGTTTGGGTAGAAACCTTTCCTGGTCAAAGCCCTTCAGAAGTTCTCTGTCCATCTAACATGATTTGACCTTCAGACACCACCACGTCACACAACCCACCGGACAGGGTAGTTTCTGAACTGCACGGGGACTGCATCCATGTCAAGTCTCCTGCTTTATCCTTGTGTCATTATGGAATATCTAAACCAGTTGAGGTTGATCATCTTCCACTGTCCTCTTCCAACTTCTTTGTGTGTCTAGAGAAGATAGACAAACTCTTCCACAATTTTCAAGGCAGTAAGAAAGAGCTGTTTGACACATCACTAAAATCCATGGGAAATTTCTTTGAACCCTAGGATTTCACTGAAGTGGATGCAGAATCATGAATGAGAACAATCACTGTAACAGCAATTTTGATCCAAGCCACATACAAATATTTTAACCTTTAAGTTCTGTTAATAACTTTAAAATGTCAAGAGGTACGTCAAATTCTTAATACCCAAGCCTACATATTTAATTGTAGCCCAAACACCCAAGACAAGAGAGTTGTATTAATTCCAGCTGGACCCCAAATTAAGATCTGTTGAAAAATTGTGATATATCTTCCTCTTAAACTAGGGATTAGCACTTGGTTGGTCTACTTTTTAACTATATACTTATTGATTTTCTAGAACACCTACTGCACTGGTCATTTTAGTTTTAATTTCAAAGCAGTCAAGTGCAAGAGATCTCTGCAAGATTATCATGTTACATCATTGATCTGCAGCAGCAGAAGACTCAATTTGCTCAGTAATAAGCAACTTAGGTCAAAGGCCACAACAGAGAAAAGACAAAGGGTATTGCTTACAACCATGTCAATCACAAACAGCTCTACTGAAATCAATTAAGTTACATTTGTCTCAAATCAGTGTGAAAGAGAATTCTGTGTTTGCAGAATTTGGATTGTGTACCAGTCACAAATTCACCTTTATTAGTCTGTAGCAGGAAGCATTACAGACTACTAACTTAAAATACTAGATCTGCTATATTGGATTTTTAACCAAAATGGTTTTATTCTCCTACTGGCAAATCAAATTCATGTCACTGTTTCAGCTCACTGGCTTCCATTGTGTTATCTACCACTGCTTCATGGTATGAATTCACAGATTCTGTAACCTTGCATTAGGCAACTCCTCTGAGGTAAGAGAATAGTAATTAGTGTCCTACTTTTTAAAGAAAAAAAAACCCACAAAAACAACCAAAAAACCATCTCTGCCAACTATTTGCAACTATTAACAAACTTCAGAATATGCCAGATTTGTATTTCTTAACTTTTGATGTTCATAGAATCATGCACTTCTAACAGTCCTACAATTTTAAAAGCATATTCCTGACTATACAACCACAATATGGTTTACAGGAAAGATTTGGGAATTTTAATTTGACTTGTTCAGGGATCTGGTTGGAAGAATTGCATGGGATACAGCCCTGGAGAGAAGAGGAGCCCAGGAGAGCTGGATCATTTTCAAGGATCACCTCCTCCAAGCTCAAGAACGGTCCTTTCTGACAAACACAAAACCAAGCAAAGATGGCAGGAGGCCTGCATGGATGAACACGGAGCCCCTGACTCAACTCAAACATAAAGAGGCAGCATGTGGGAAGTGGGAGCAGGGACAAGAGACCCAGGAAGAATATAAAGACGCTGTCTGAGCATGCGTGGTTGGAGTTAGGAAAGCCAAAGCCTTTCTGAAGTTAAATTTGGTGAAGGATGTGAAGGCCAACAAAAAAAGCTTCTACAGGTATATCAGCAGCAACAGGAAAGCTATGGAAAATGTGTGCCTGCTGCTACTTGGGGTATGGGACCTCGTGACAACGCAGAGAAAGTCAAGGAACTCGGTGCCTTCTTCGCCTCAGCCTTTAATGGTAGGATTTGCCTTCAAGGAGTCCCAGGCCCCTAAGACCAGAGAGAAAGGCTGGAGCAAGGAAGACTTACTCTTGGTGGAGAAGGATCAGGTTAGGGAACTTTTAAACAAACTGGACATACACAAGTCTATGGGACCTGATGGGATGCACCACAAATGCTGAGAGAACTGGCTGATGTCCCTGAAGGCTTATTTATCTTGACTTTAGCAAGGCTTTTGACACTGCCTCCCATAACAGCCTCATAGACAACCTGATGAAATATGGATGACAAACAGACAGCGAGGTATATTGAGAACTGGCTGAACTGCCAGGCTCAAAGGGGTTGTGATTAGCAGCACAAAATCCATCTAAAGGCCAGTCACTAGTGGCATACCCCAGTGGCTGATACTGGGACCAATACTGTTTAACATCTTCATTAATGACCCAGAGGGTGGGACAGAATGCACCCTCAGGAATTTTGCAGATGATACAAAACTGAGAGGAGCTGTTGATACACCAGATGGTTGTGCTGCCATTCAGAGGGACCTTGACAGACTGAGAACTGGACAGACAAGAATCTGTACTGGTTCTGGACAAAACCAGATGTGGCAGGAAAAAATGATGCAGTATTTCCCAAATGTGCACCCACCTAACTGGCACTGTATTTTTGTAGGAATATATTGATTCCATTAAACTTCTCAAGAAGTAAATGGGGAAGGGGGAAGAGAGATCATTTGATATCAAGAATTTATATCCTACTTTGTTTAATTCAGAGTAAATGTAAGAACACAAGTTATCTTACATACTACTTATGTCTTCCAGTTTAAATTTAACTGAAATACAACACAGAAAGCAACACAGAGAAGACTTTTTGTTGCTTTGTAAATTTTAGTAGACATGGAAAACATTACATAATTTATCTGAGTGATGTGGTCTATCACATACCAGTAAATATAATCTTAGTAACTATCCTTCATGACAGCCACTTAGTAGCAGCAGAAAGCTTAGAAGTCATAAATTATGTTTCAAACCCATTCATTTGTTTGCAGCAGCATATTCTAGTCTTTCAAGTTTATACCATCCTAAAATAATATTTTCTTCTACCACAAAACAAGCAAATTTTTTTAGGGCTGTTTTGACCCAAACTAGTCACACTCATTTATGCACATTCTGAAATGCTGTCATTATGAGGCTTAAATATTTATCATAATACAAACATGTATTCTTACATAATGATGAGCCAAAGTAAGAAGAAACACTGACAAAATGGAGATCAATAACTTTAACCATTAGTCTATATAGCTCTTCTTCCAAAAGCAATTAATTTGCACTTATCTTAAGATTAAATGAATCATCCTCTGGTGACCTTACTGATTATAAATGCAACCCGAGATGGCCACCATAGCCTAGGATGACTAATGTGAAGACATAAAAGTCACAGAAGGGATTCATGCCCTGTACTCTGTAAAGAAGTATCAACAATTTCCTCTGGTCAAGATGACAGACAAGTGCCAAGAATTGTCAGAAAAAGCCAGGAACTGTTTAAGTGACATGAGGTTATATTGTTGTGGCATACAAGTGAAACATTTTAAATGCTTTTTAAATAAACTATAAACTATATATATAAAGGTAAGCCTACTGTATCTCAGATCCAAAACTTCAAATGAGATATTTCTCAACCTGTTTATGTTGTCTCTAAATATAGACAATCCCAATGCTTACTGTACCAAACTTTTTATTATTTGAAACAAACTTCTGTACAAAAACATCAAAGCAGGCAAAGAAATTCAGTGACTTTGGCAAACAGCACATGACAACTCACGGAATGCTTTAAGGTTTACATTTTTATTATACAAGTGACAAATAGCTTTCCTCTGGGCTACTTAAAGATAAGACTTCATTGTTTGACAAATAATTGCAGGTAAGCGTGTATTAACTTCAGTTACCAAAGCTCAACAGAATGACCTGTTATCCACCTAGATTTACCTAACTGGAAGTGACTCTGAACACAGCAGGATTTTCCCTAATATACATTTTTATATGTCGCCCATTAAAAATGGAGCTTGTAAACAGTGGATTTACTACTGTGAAAAAGCAATGTGATCACTGCTTCCAGGAAAAGAAAAAAAACTAGCGTGATTTCTAATTCTGTTCCTGACAACAACATAGTGATCTGCTGCTACAACTGCAGATGTGTGACATGAACACCGGAGTTACGGTGCTGTCCAGTACCACGACACGTGTAACATTGGTGCCTGTGGGTTCTGATCAGGCTTGAGAAACCTCACAGTGGTCGTTCTGCTCAGAAATAAACTCTAAAGCAATCCCTACTCCAAAGAACTTAGGATATTAAGACTGTTTAAGGACTGAGTTCAATGACTCAATTTGTCACAGCGCAGCCAAATTTCAGCAGACCAAATGCATCTTCAAAGTCTTAAGGTAATGTTTTTAGAAGTGATATGCATGAAAATTCCAGTGAGAGCACACAAACTCTGATTTACGTACACAGGAATAAGCAAATACAAATCTGAATCTGTGCACAAGCACTGGATTTTTCACACATACATGCAAGCAAAGTACACAAAATTGAACACATTCTCAGAACATGACCTCTGCAAGAATATGTACAGCAACTGCAGACCACCCAGAAGACACACTTAACAGAGCATGAGCACTTTGCTGCTTTTGGCAAAGTACTTCTATTCCATTTACTGGAAAAATTACTAGAAAGTAAGAACAAACAACTCAGCAAGGAACTCAACTCCTTGAAGCATCAATCACATCTCAAAAACAAATGAAGAGCAGTCAGCTGATATATATTTCTGTGTTGACTCTGAATCATCTAATGCGTAATACTATCAAGGAACCTGATGGAGTGCCTAAGAACAGCTCAGCTCTTAAAACTTATTTATATCATCCCTAGTTTGATGAGGCCAGTTTGACACTAGGGAATTTTGCTGCTACAGAAGTGTGTTCTGCTTTATACCAGTTTATATCAGCAAAAAAATTACTTACTGGGTAGAGCTGTCTGAGAGATAATGTTCATCATGATGTATTTACATTGACAAACCCTTTCTAGTTAAGTCAAGGCATTAGTATTTTCCCTTTCCTTTCTAAATCTAATAACATTATATAGAATTTTCAAAATCTAGCAATTGTCTTAAAACACATTTTCTGTTTATTTATATTGAATCTGAAAAAGGACATTAATTTCCTCAATTGTTGAAAGGTACAGGTTATACTTAATAAGAAAGGTAAAATGACCTCTTTGCAATACCTTTTTGGATGTCAGCCAGCACATAATCCTTAAAATTAGGTGGATCTCCACTTATTACAGGAAAGACAACGTATTTTATGAGTGTGATGACTTTCAGGTATTCTCCTATTCATACAAGTCTGAGGAGATCCTAAAACTAAGTGACTACAAAACTGTGCACATGTTCTTAAAACATAACCAGTGAACTTTACTTTCTCTTACACTAACTTTCTCCTCATTTAAAGTTCCTTTTCTGTGGTATCTTTGACATTTCAGTTTATTTGATTTCCATTTTGTCTTCACTACTACTTACTTCTCTGATAGAGAAGATGTTTAAGGATTAAAATGCACAGATAAACTGTCATAGCTGAAGTATCTAAGTAAAAAAGTATTTTAAAAGTCAAAAGATAAAGGCTAGCATAAAAACTTAGGCTGCACTATATAAAGTCAGTCAGATTATGAACAGATTCATGTATTTTAGCAATGTGAAGAAAATGGTTATGTAAATACACACAAGTATTAACATCAAACCGTATTAAATTATGTAAACATACACATCTTCTGTGATCAATACAAACATCTACTTGTCTCAGGATACTACTGCAGCATAGCTCGAATTTGTTTTGAAGTAGACTCATCATTCAGGTGTTTTGTAGTGAACCTAGAAAGTACAAGTTAAAACAATACTTTATGAAATGAACAGGGATTAGAAAAGTGAAAACTTCAGTGCCTGTTTTTTGAAATCACTGCAGTTCAATTACACAAAGGAGGAACTTACATGTTCCTCTAGTCACGGATCACTGGAATTTAACTGCTAATAGTCTGGTGCTCTTTATCTTATAAATACCCCTTGCAATAAATTATTCCCTGTTAATAATGGAGAATTGTGGCTACATCCTGGCTAAAATACTGTGTGCCATCTGTCTATGACATTGTCATAATTTTGGGCCAAAATTATCTTTTTTTCCAGTTAAATGCCTCCAAAGAAGTAAAAATCATGCAAAGACATAGAAATAGGGTAGATACTAAAAGGACTTAGGAATCTAGATGGAGTAATTTTGGCATAATCTATAAACCTAATTTTAAGCAGCTTTCTTAAATGTCCTGGGAGGATGGAAGAGCTTTAGTGTGTTTTTTTCCATGTAACCCCAAACATTCTCCAATGCTTATGTTCATAGGGAGACTGATTATCACATAAACTCAAAACACACCTGATACCTGTAGGATTTAACTCCACAGCGATTTTAATTCAAAATACATGATAAACAAATATGGAGGTGGTTATGGCTGTAGTTCTCACTCTATCCAAGCTAGAGATTTCAATACAGTTCTGAAAAACTTGGTACTAAGACTACCTTCTCAGCTTCAGAGAAGTGTCAGACCATTGTGTCTTGCTTCCCAAGACAGCACCTTAAACACTTAGCTACAAGATTGGGATTTAGATTGCCGTTTTCTTGAAGTTGTATAATTTAGCAAAATAAAAAAAAAAAAAAGAAGTCTTATTAAAAGGGAAAGAGAGAAGGGAAGTATCAAGGATTTGAGAAAGAGAAATTCTACTCTTTGCCTCTAAAATGTTCTAGCTGCTGGTGTATTTTATATAACAAATCTTAGCTCAGATATATCGTTTTCTTTTGAAGTATTGATTACCTTTTAGATGGCTAAGTTTTAGGTGATAAAACAAACTGTAAGTGTCTCTGAAGAAGGACATTATGACTTCCAATACTAATAGTCATTGCTTATCAAAGTGAAATGGAATTGAAAGAAATGAATATTATTTAAGAAAACCCCAGGTGATGAAGGCAAACCTGAAAGGACAATTCTCTTAATAAATTAAGCTTCTAAGGTGAAAAGTCTTAAATATAAAGAGACTGGAAGAAAAACAAAGAGGAATTTGTTAAGGCTGAATTGAGTAATTATGCCACACATACCTGAGAGCATTCAGAAGTCCCTCCACAGTGTCAGGTGGTTGTTCCTTTAAAACTTTTATGCATCCCTTCATCTGGGAACAGAAGCATGCCACTATTGAACAATAATATATGAATTGCACTAGCTGAAAACAAGGAGAAATTTCACCATAGACAGACAGGTTTTTTTCCTACTGAGTGTTAATGCTGCTTTATATATGACACAATAAAAGCATTATAGCTTATTAAAAATTATCTTACGTTAAAAACCTAACTTTTGAGAAAACATCTACTTCAGTAAGTGTTTGTAGATAGTAAATTATATATCAAGTGTATGTATTTTAACTTGCACATGATTTCTCCAATTCCAACTTAAAAAAATATCAAGAACAGCTGATATAAGCTAAAAAAAGAGATTTTGGAAGATCGTTCCATGCCATTGCTGTTAGCAACTATCAGAAGACATGTTTCAACTTTGACTTTTATTTTTATGCTTGCATACAAGGAAGTAATTTTCAGTATTCAGTTTTTAGTTGTAAACCTAACTAGTCATAACTTATGATTTGTTTCATAACTAGTGGTTACAAATTTAATCTGAGACAAGGAGTCCATGATGTTGATCTTAAACACCACACTGAATGAACACCTTCATGGAGACTGTAAAAAACCACACTGAAACTCTGTCCAAATTTACAAAAGGGGAAATGAAGCACAGAAAGCAGAGGTAGAACTCATTTGACCCACTATACACTCCCTATCTAGTCCATAGAGAGAAATAAGAAATTCCTCTAACCTATTCAGAATATACTTTCATATGCAATGAATCATGCTCCAGAAGTACCTACTTCTTCCCATTGCTATGAAGACATCTCATAGCTATCCAGAAATTAGTCTAGATTAATTTCATCTTATTTAAAATGACAGATAAAGATATGGCACTGTCAAGATTTGAACCTTCTAATTTTCCAAGTCACATTACAGTGCTAAATCCACATGCCAGTATTTTCTTTGCAGCTAAAGAGCAACTCTGCCTTATTATGGAAGTGGCTGATGAAATTGAAGTCAGGGTCCACGTATTTGCCAATAAAAATCATTCGGAAAATGTAGCTCAGCTTCCTGCACCATGACCAGCCTAACAGTCGCTAATCATTGCTCAGTTGGCTCATTTCTACCAGGAAGACAAAACTAGCTTTGCAAGTAGCAGATCAGATGAAATTCTCAGGGTAGCAGCCCATGTTTTGAAGTGACACAGTTACACTTCCTGAACTAGAGAAACTCAGGACTATATTCACGTCACTCAGTCCAGGTTTACATGCCCCATGAAATCAGATCAGACAAACTCAAAGGGGATAAAAATTCAAACCATTCTTTTCCATTTTTCTTAGAATCAGAATCCCTAAAACAGTCAAAAAAGAGAAGCTGTTAGGATGTTCAAGCTAGGAGCCTGTAATTAACAGCTTGAAATACAGTCTCCAGTCTTGAAAGAGTAAGGAAAGGTTAATTTGTTCCACCGTCCCTGACATTCTCTTGAAATGGCTCCCAAGACTAATTTGTGACTAATTTGGAGAAAAGAACTGTTTTTCACAGTAAAACAAACTCATCATCTGAAATATTATTATTATTTTTTTTTATTAGAGACGAATCATCAAACTGATTAGGCAAATTAAGATTTGGGACCATGTACTCATTTTTAAAAACTGAGTCATACATCTCCTGTCTCCCATTTATATCTAGCTAACTTTCCTGTAAGATTACAGGGCTTTAGGATAAATGTGAGAAACAAAGTACACACATCATATGTTTGGTCCTATCAAAATTTTACTTGTGGATTGTCTCTGTAGGCAAGAGACTGAATTAGCAGTCAGGAAGTCTGCATTCAATTCCCGGGCTCTATCTGCTGCATGACCTTGAGCGAATCAGTTCACCTCTTTGTGACATATCTTTCCCTCTGTAAAACAGAGTCAAAGAGGGGATGTGGTAAAATACTGATATCTGCAGATGAAAAATGCTAACAAAGACTCAGTGTCATGGAGCACAATAATACATATATATTTTTTTCTTTTCTTTTGATGTAGGCTCTCTTGTAAAGGGAAAGACTTTGCATCTTTTTTCATGAATTACAGCTGATTTCTACTGAAAGATGTAGCGTGTGACATCTAGGTTTATAAAAACACGTAGCAAAAATAAGAGTATATTTTTGTGTGTGCTTGCAGTATCTCAGATGAAAAAATAAGGTTCATTTCCCTGTCACTGGTCATGGCAAAGCCACAACTGAAGGCTCATTATCAGCATTACAACAATAACATTTCAGTTCTGCTACTTCAGATCTCGGACAAAAGGGAAAGAATGTCGAATATCTGCTTATTTACAACAGAACTACTGCCAAGATGAACAATTTAGCATAAATAAAGTACATGATTAATAAACAATTATGACTATAGAACTTATTCCAGGGTAGGTGTAATACAACATTATTTTAGTGTAACCATACAGTTGGCAGGAAAGCAGAGCTAACTAAGACAAATGAGTATCTGTGTCTGGAAGAAAATACAAAGAACAAAAGACTGACCCTTATTTTAATTTCAAACAAAGTACATAGGTGAAGATAAATTCTAAATGTTGCCATTCAAAAGTAATTAAAATGATGCATACAAAGCTGTAACCTTGTGCTGAAAAAAAGCTGCAGACTAGTATTCTTGAACCTACAGAGTATTAAAGAAAAGTCACTCTTACATCAATCTTTGATGTCTTTGAGAAAGCTCCCACAGGATGAACATGATCATACAGAATAATAACTCCCACCATTACTCGCATACAGAACATAAGGGTCTCTTCACTGGTGAATCTACTCCTGTACTCTCTGGAAAACAGAACAAAAGAAATAAAGTTGACTTTTTACTGGACAATTTTGCAAACTAGACTATGAGCGCATGAAATCTGAACTAAAACTGTATTTTAAGGTTGAAGATGCATCTTAGTAAAATTTTAAAGAATTTTGAATTGCATAAGTCCATGTCAATTTAGAAGAATGGTTAGAAAGCAAATAAGAGATATGTAAACCCCTTCTAATAACCCTTCACAGTCCAGATCCTCACTTCAGCAAAATGTCTATGATGATGGCTTCACAGAAGACTTCCACAGTGCATGAAATATGATGGAGACTGATCATACTTCTGTTTAATCTTAGAAATACAACATATCAGGACCTCAAAGGAAAGCTACTCTTTTTGCTTAAATTCCTACTTTGAAACAGTTAACATTTAAGTGGGATCTAATTTCAGCAGCTAGTAAGTTCAGGGCTTCACCTAGGTGGATCATAGTAATTGCTCGCTCTCTGTCCCTATTCTAAGTCCATAGGCAAGCAACTTCAACAACCCAGGTTCACTGAGCATCTAAAAATGTGGAAGCCTACTAAACAGGACTGGACTGAACAAAAAGTTTTTCTTTAACTTTTCAATACCAAAATAAGAATATGGATGGCACAGTGTCCTGGTTTTGGCTGGGATAGAGTTAATTTTCTTTCTAGTAGCTGGTATAGTGCTATGTTTTGGATTTAGTATGAGAAGAACGTTGATATCACAGTGATGTTGTCAGTTGTTGCTGAGTAGTGTTTGTACTAAGTCAAGGATTTTTTAGCTTCTGATGCCCAGCCAGCAGGAAGGCTGGAGGGGCACAAGAAGTTGGGAAGGGACATAGCCAGGGCAGCTGACCCAAACTGGCCAAAGGGGTATTCCATACCATGGGACATCATGCCCAGTATATAAACTGGGGGGAGCTGGCCTAGGGGGAATAGCTGCTTGGGAACTAACTGGGCATTGGTCAGTGAGTTGTGAGCAATTGCATTGTGCATCACTTGTTTTGTATGTTCCAATTCTTTTATTATTATTATTATTATTATTATTATATTTATTATTGTTATTATTATAATTTTTTTCCTTTCTGTCCTATTAAACTGTTCTTATCTCAAACCACGAGTTTTACTTTTTTTTTCTTTCCCAATTCTCTCCCCCATCCCACTGGGTGGGGGGGGAAGTGAGCGAGCGGCTTCATGGTGCTTAGTTGCTGGCTGGGGTTAAACCACGACACACAGTTAAGACAGCCCCTATTGGCTCTAATCCTTGAAACCATCATCAGGAAATGAAAAATGAACTACAGCAGAGAAAATCAGAAATTATCACAATTTTTCTAACAAATATTATTTTGAGTAGATAATACATAGATTTGTCTACTGTCATTCATTGATTTTCAATATAAAGCTTGATTTTTTCACCTAAACGTATCATTAAAAATTCTAAAATCTGTGCTATACTACCTCTCAATTTACAGTAACTTCAACTTTTATTCTTATACAGCATCGTAACATGAACAGTTTTAAAGGCTACAGACATTTTGATGTGAAAATGCTTGATTGTCCCAAAACTAGAACTAAGTATCAGATAATCTTCTGGTAGATGACTCACAACTTTGTTTCTCCACTTTTGCCAAAAAATGAGCTGACACATAAGGTTACTTTTCAATCACTACTTCTATGATCTCCTGGGATCGTGAGATGAGTCCCACCTCCTACATACACTTCGCCAGAATTTTCATAAACAAACACAATAACCTCAGGAGTTCTACCCCCTACATGGCACCATGAACAAACAATTCAAAGATGGGAAGGCTACCTTGACTCTATCTTGTATGTGTTTTCCACTCAAAGAGACCTCTAACCCCAAAAATACTCAACTACATGCATACCTAAACAATAGCAACCCCACTGCCTCTATCTATGCTAGTAGATAGGAACACAGTTGTACAGTTTCCATATAGCTGAACTTTCTCATATCCAGAATAAGATGGCTGCATCCAAAAAACATCTACTTAAATGATCCTCAAAATAGTCCCTGTGTATCATTTGCAAAAGCAGTACTTGGAAGAGCCAGAATCTTGCTAATAACTGAGCAGCATGGGCAAACAAGAGACAGTAGCTGGCCTATGGCCCTAGTTAGAGAAGACACAGACACTGAAGCACAAGATTACACTTGTATTTTAAGCTTCTGATGAAATGCAGACTGACCACGTAAACTCTTCCTAACAAAACTCAATGCTAATTCATGAAAAATATCATAAAGTGGTTAAAATAGGAGGCAAGGCTTTCTAATACCAGGTCATGCTTTGTATACAAAAGTGATAACAACTTAAGGCAAACATACAGGAATTCATTTGGAAAAAACCTGTGCTTATCCCAGATGGCTACTTAAAATACAATACAAATTCTCTCATACAAGAAAAACAAGATTTAAGGTAAAACTTACGGTGTTTCCAACATGACTTTACATACACTAGCCATAGTACTTAGACAGTCCGTTGTATTTTCAATTGGTAACGTTTTGTTCTAGAAGGGTTAAAAACAGCCAATGTTCAGTATACCATCTTGTAAAATTAAAATCAAGAATGTCTGTGTTAGACCTTTTCTCCCCCATTACCTACTTCTGATACAAAATGTGTAGTTGCATTACTGAGTGTTTTCAGCATTGGTGTGGCTTCTGCATAAAACAGGGACATCCTATTGGCCATTTCATTGTTTACTTCATTCTCAATGTCTAGCTGATGAAAACATGAGAAAAAATAGTCAGTAAAACTCTTTAAAATCTTGCCAGCAGCAAGAAAAAGGTACAGTATATGCTCATGTCAGCAAGCAGATTGTTGCATGAATAGTTCCACTCTAATCACTTCATCCGGACTGCTGATTAACTCTCAGTGTGAAGGAGAGAACATGACAGCTAGCGTATCAAAAGAAAAAACATTACCACAAATGGTATAAATGTGTACTGATAAATACCTCAGTGTGAACAGCAGATCAGATTTCATTTACTTACATGCATGTTGTTTATTCTGTTGCGACTTATTGTCCGCCTGTAATAACTGAAGTCATTCTGAATTGCTGGGTTTCTCATCTTCAAGGAAGATAAAAAGGAAATAATCAGTTTCGGTTCAAAATACACAGAGAAAATCAGCATGTATTGAAAGACTTTGTTAACCTTGAGTTCATCAAAACGAAGAGTAAAATGTAAGATTTCTGCAAACTCTTTCGCTAGAGCCTGTTCCCGTTCCAGGTGCTGAGTTGGAGTATAAGGTGGGCACGTCAAGGACTCCAGTAAGCTCTGCAGGGCTTTCTCTGAGTAAAAATCAGAAGCACAAATTCTATTCAGTCCACCTTATAACAAAGTTTTAAGTATTGGGAAGGAAACCTCCAAACATGCAGAGCCCTAATAGAAATGCTTTTTCTTACTATTCTAAGGTGAGAAATATTAGCCAAAGACACCTGTCTCTTCAGGCACTCTGACATTTTCTCTCCATTTTGTATCACTGAGATATCTCCACTTTTTATCACCCTTTATCTGGGTTCCCTATCAAAAATTCTAAAGACAGCATTTTTCTGGCATTCAGATATTCAATTCTTTCTCTTTCATCTTCCCCAATCAGCCATCAGCTCAGTACAGAGATTATTCTGGCATCTCTGTTACTAAAAGTGTACTCTTAGGTACTGATAGCAATGTAATTCAGCTCCCGCAGCTATAATTACTAGCATAACTCAAAAAGTGAAGGACTTAGTAAGCAGGATGTTGTAGAATTCCCTTGCATTAGGAGCTCTCCCACTTCATACATATATTTTTGCACACTGGTTCTCTTCCAGAGTCCTAATTCAAGGAGTAATTACATCATTTTGGGGGTTTGTAGGGATGACAAAGTTAGAGTAAAACCTGCCCAACTTTGGATTTTCACCCTGTGAGAGAGTTTATTGATACCCTTCTCCCCGTTATCCCTGTTTTTAAAGTCTCACAATGTTATTGGTTTACATTCCTTTTAAAACTGAAAGATCCAAATTAAAAAAATTTAAATTGCATTAATACAATATGGACCAGTGAAGTGCTGAAGAGTGGCAGGCACCAGAGAGAATATACACTTTTACCACATTCTTTGCTTGTACTCTGTTTAGATAATACAGATCTATTTTAAGTGACAAACTAACAAACCATGAAAATTTTGAAATTAAATTAAGATTAAAAATATGCCTTGACAAATGTAATTGCAGTTAAATGTCTGTTGATATCAAGCAGAAAGAATAGTAACCCTCTAATATCTGTGGAAGAAGCAGCTTTCTATTTTTTTTATATATAAAGTAGCCTAATAAACAGACATACTAAAACAGGGCTCACCTAATCTGAGTGAAAACTCATAAAAGCGCTTCAGCCTTACAACCAGAGGACATACTGAATTCCATGCTTTTTCTTGCAACTGGATATCATTGGGATTTTGTATTGCCTGAAATGAAAATATTACTGTAAAGAACTGTGATACATGAATAACAAGCAAAAGGTGGTTTGGCATTTTTCTACTACATTATTTTAGAAAGTAACTATTGTAAAACATAGAACAATTATGAGAAATTACATTGCACAGGAATAGAAAATTAGTAAGTCCAAAAATGCCGTGTTTTCCACCTTTCCTCTCCCCCTATAACATAGTGATTTAAAATTACTCATTCCAATGCACCACTGACATACAGAAACACGTTTTAACGTATTCTTTGGGGAGCAAAACTATTGTAGAAGCATCAGGTAAAACTTTTTGTATGAAATAGCAGAAATGGCAGAAATAGCCTTCTTTTAAGGTTTTGATGCTTTTGAAATCTTCCACATATTCAGATTCTTAAGTAACCAACAGGTCACACTAACAGTAACTGCGAAGCTGATGCGGGAAAAGGTTTGGTCAGCTGAGAAAAATTTTAAGTTACAGTTCAGAATTGTACTTTGGGACCAGTTTCATGGAATAACATGCCTGTAAAGTGGATGTAAGGTTATAATTTACTGTGGTTCATTATTTCACTTACACAAAAGAACAACTATTTTCAACTTTTTTATAGTGTATTTCTGACATCTGAGTATTATTTCTTCTATGTCCTGAACTTTGACTTCTACCATGAGATATCTGAAACGAGGTATATGAAATGCTGTTTCTTAAAATGGAAAATAATTACTAATAGTAAACCTAAAACAAGTTCCAACAGCCATCATTTAATGATTTCACATTAGAGCTCTACATTCAACATTACACATAATCTGCAACACATTCTCTAAATACAATTTTAATGAAAATTTTTGTATCATTTCATAGAATGTGCTTGGATACAGAACAGAAGCAAGGAACACATCGAGTTTTGCTTGATTTTCCTTCCAAAAGAACTGTCATTAACTTTAACAAACATACATCTCTAATTTCTTGTCCAGCTCCTTTGTAAGCCTGAAGGTCTGCAAGCATACTTTCTGAGTCTTGTAAAACCGCGCTGATCTGATTCCATACCTCCCTTTCTCCATCTGTGGGCTGTGCATCTAAGAAACAGAAAAGCAAAATGCAAAAAGTCAACAGGTAACTGCAGTACAGATGGCAAGATTACTCAGCTCTACTTAACAACATTATGTCCAGCCTGACTATGTGTAACTCTATTCTGATGTACTTTTTTAAAATATGCAATTATACTGCACTGCCATTCTGCTAACATCCAAGTTTCTGCTTTCTATAGCAAGGAAGGAAAAACAGTACAGGTTTTGCATGCTCTGAGTCATAATGCCTCTTCTCAAAATGCAGCATTTTAAAGTGAAGCAGTATCACAGAGCAATGTTATTAGAAAACAGGATAATGCATCAGTCCTTTAGTAAAAATGTCCCTCTCTTTCATGAGCTCCACAGCTCGATTACAAAGAATTGTTCATTTTTCTTGCAGCTTGGGGATAAAATCAGGCCTTTCAGTGGATGGAGCAGTGCGGTATTATGCCACTTTGACTGTCCTCCAGGCTTCCTTAACCAGGGCAATTTATTTCTCCTTTTGTAAAACACAGATACAGTACTGTTAAAAATAAACATTTTTCTTATGTACGTCACAGAGCATTCCTGCTACTAAAATAAATTCAGTGCTGTCAATGATTAGTTTTCAGAGTGGGAGTGACCTGTAGACCTTTATTGTTCAGAGAAATGACATTTGGAAGTAGATCAATTCTCCCATTCAAATACCATCCGATGGGATTTTCACAGCACTGTGACACCAGGGAGCGATGTTATCCCTAGAACATTGACATATTAGACGAGGTAGAGGAGATTTGCCTTCTTTTGCTTTAAAACATAAAGACGACTGGCACTGACTAAAGAATGGGTGACCTATATATAGAACTGTAGTCAGTATTTGTAGAAACAATCACATTGTCCCAGCAGATTCCTACAGAGACGCAACTTCCCCCCCTCCCCAAATTTGTATTCTCTTGTAAAGATAGAATTTTAATTTTTATGGAAGAAAAAAATACTTTGAAGGTGAATCTTAGGACTTAAGGACTACTTGTTTGAATTAAAAGCAATGAAATACCTTCAGTTCAAAACTCACTGATTAGGAAGAGCTACTGTATGCATCTCTACATTAATAGACAAGAAATACTAAAAATACCTTTTCTATTTAGTCTTCTCACTCTCCTTAAGAAATGAGACACAGTTTTCCACCCATATACCAGTATGTGATTCATTTACCCACCCCCCCATTAGAAACAAATGAATGGGTTCACCTTGGAGAGTATGGAAAGAGCAGGCATTCTCTCCATGACGTTTCAGGTTGGGATAATTTGTTTAAATGTGTCAAGTTATCCATGGGCCTTGCACAAACGACACACAAATGGCTGAGATTTACACGTCTGTAGCTCTGAAGCAACTAGTACTTAAAATCTTTCGCATATTCCTATATCACCATAAGTCCCTGGTGGCTGGGCACATGAAACAACCCTGATTTGACTTTCCTTTTATTCTGGAAGTTTTCCCTAATCTTGTTTAAAGGACAGAACAAGTGAAATTAAAACTAAGCTGGGCTTACTCAGCTGGGTTTTATATCCAAAATATTTCATGTAACTAAAAAATTCCGCTATCCTTCAAAAAGCAAGAGAAAGTAGCACCAAGGGGAAAAACTATCCCAAACAGGAAAATCCCAGCTGGGACATGGCAGTTCAACTGACCTATTAGTCACATTAAGTTTACAGTGTTACTGACTGGTTCTTTCCCCAAGCTGCAAGAAATCTCAGATATACGCCATTAAGGGGTCTGTCACCTTGTGATAAAGAAACAAAACCAGTAAATGCTTCTGAGTTTAATGAAGAAAGTGGTAATCTTGCTAAACCGTTACATACCACAGAACGGAGTAGGGGCAAGGTAGGAGTCACCTATAAATCAATATCTATATTTTAATAGTTAAACAAAAGTTAATTAAAATAACATTTTCAGCAAATATTAAGTCACAAAAGAGAATAAGTAATTTATTAGTACAATTAATGAGTGTAAAATTTGCATGTTCAGCTCACCTGAAGCATGGGTTGGTTAACTTCTATGTTACTTTTTACAATTTATTCGCTTTAAAAAGTATAATCCCCTAATAGAAATGTAAACACTATACACTGCTCAGCACTTTGGGACTTAAAAATGGCCTTTAGTAACACCCTTAATTGTTAGTCTTTTTCAAATTTTCCCAATTCATCTTTTGGGAGTTGGG
Source organism: Buteo buteo (assembly GCF_964188355.1). Taxonomy (NCBI): domain Eukaryota; kingdom Metazoa; phylum Chordata; class Aves; order Accipitriformes; family Accipitridae; genus Buteo; species Buteo buteo. The sequence continues at coordinate 12,897,483 of NC_134187.1, read as the reverse complement.
GGATGGCTGAATATTTGAAACCCATTAAGCTTTCTGTAGTATCCCAGCACTGGGGGAAGTAGGAGTAAGAGAAGGTAGGTGGGTGGAAAAGGGAAAGAAAGGGAAGGGAGAGGAAGAGGGCTGCAAAGGCTACACAGCAACAGGCTTAGCTTGCATTTGCAGAAGCGGTTTATATTTATGCTGAAAGTGTTTAGCTTAAAAATAAAGGTAGGGAGGATGATTCAGGCTTTTTTTAAAAAAACATGCATCTTGCTTATGAAATATGTTATGCAAACAGATTTCTGGTAAGACCATGGTCATGTTTCAAAAGGGATTTTACATGAAGATCTTGCCAAAAATGGTCAGCTAAAATACCTCTAATCAATCACTTTGAAAAAGATTTCATCTTGCTGTCAACAACAATAATAATAATGGCAACAACAACTAAAAGGAATACAGACTTGTTCATAACAGATTTGGGCTTTTAAAATTGGTTTTCTATTCCAACAATACCAAAGCTTGTTCCTCTGTTCTGAGTAAAAAAACCAAACCATTCCTGCATCACAGTGAGGAATCGCTGCTTGGCAGTGCTCACCTCTTATCCCCATACCACCAGAGAACCTGCACATGCTTAAGCTTAGAGCCCATTTATAAACAAAACCACAGCCACTGACTAATCCATGTTGAATGCAAGCCCTCTCCATAATAAATTACCATAATCACTGGACTTACTGCATTTCAAGTCTGAGTTTTTAGAGTACTCATGATTAGCATTCAGAGTATGCTGTCTTTAATAAGACAAAATAGGAAACCCTTGCACCTCCCTTTGCCCAAATGTTTCTAACGTGAACCCTAAACCTGACAACTAAATGAATCCTCTATCAAATTAATTCAAGAGTCAGACCAGGCCTGACTCTTTCGTATACAGCAAATTTCCATTTAGAAAGCAAAAATTTTAGCTCTGGAGAGAAATGTAATTCCATTGACTCCATCACAAAAAAAACAGGATATGAAAATTCATTCATTGCATGAACAAATGCTCTCTTTCATCTTCACACATGGTCTATTCCATGTTTTGGATGGGGCTTCAGATGTCATTAAAAAAGGGGGAAAGCTGGACCCACCACAATCCATTTGTGGATGCACTAAGTATTTCAGGTGCATAGTGGGGTGCGAAGGTGGAATCATCATTCTTTTCTTAGAAAAATATCTATTATCTGTTTCAGAAAAGACCCTAACAGTGCAAGGTGTCTACCCCATTCTTCACCAAGCGTGCATTAGAAAAAACATAGAAACTGCTATGTAGGTAAGACATTAGTACTCATATGACAAGATTAAATACAAAAAGGATATGAAGCCTTTACCAATACAAAATCAGGTATAACAATATCTCAGGAATTAATTTTTATGAAGAGATAACAAGACAGTACTAAAAGAAGTACTCCCAACCCACACACCCTTTCTGTATCTGAAATGCAGACCAAAAGCACAGAACTTTATTCCACCTTCAGTCAAACTGCATGTTAAGAGGATTCCCACTGAAGCTGGTTAGTGCTTGCATTTCAGTGAATATGGAATCGCATTTGTCAAAAATACATGACACCCTCCTGGCCTCAACTGCCTAGCAAAAGAATAGTGAGTAATAACAAGTTGTCTTACCAGCTCTGCTTTCAGCTTTTCTTGTCCTGTCCACTGCTGAAGGTGGCCAATAATTCTACCAGCCACTGACAGCAAGTTAGAGAGCAGCACATGTATTTTACTGTATAATGCTAACGTCCTATTTCAGGTTTGTCACCATGACAACGATTTTTCCCATTCCAGTCTGGGACAAAATTAGATGAAAGGCTAGTTTATGTCCTTAGAAAACACAAAAGGCATTACAACTACAGGGAATAATGCGTTTTAGAGGGTATCAGAACCTCCTATACTCCATATATTAAAAATAATAGTATGAGGTAGAAACAGTACCCTATCCAGTCTACACTGGATTTGTGAATTTCATCCTTTCTAAACTAGCTAGAACAAAGTGAAGCTCCCTAAATGGCTAGTACTTGCTATGTGCATGGTGCTGTGCCAGGGATATCAGCGCCAGGCTTCAGCTCCGTGGCGGACACAGAGTGGACAACCTTTCTCCGACTGAGCCATAGCTTCTTGCTTAGGGCACTCTCTGCAGTGCAGGAGACAAGAGTTTAACCTCCTGCAGGCGGGATACAGATTACATCTCTAGCCTTGCCGCCTGTGGAGTGAGCATATTAATTAATATCCTATTACGCAAAAAGTGGGCAGTTGCTCTGCTGCCAGACATGTTCTAATAATAGACACTTTTAATCATACATGAAGATTAACTGAAAATTGCATGAATCTTTCTGGGGATGGTGGGGGGAAATCCTAGAAAGCAAGTGTCCTTGATTCTTCAGGGGATGAGGGGGATTAAATTAGGATCAGGTAACGAGCCCACCTAGCTAACCTTCAGGAAAAAAAGGAACCTGCTCAGGTTAAGGTTCAAGGCTTTGGTCTTATAAAAGGTATTTGTATCTGAGGAGGATGGGACTGAAGGTGTCACTTAAGGACACCTCCTCCCAATAACCTATAAGCGTTAGTCTATTAGGTTCAAAACAAATTGTTACCTCAACCTTCAAATTGTTTCCAAGAATTCATGTGGAATTATTTGTTTACTTTGCCTGAACAAGGCCTTCTACAGGCAGCAGTAATTTGACAATAGGTTTTCTGCAAAAAAGAGCACTCGCAAACTGCTGTGGAAAGAGCCTCAAATGCCCAGAATTCATTTACCTGTGACTAATTTAAACAAGGTCAACATCTAAAGAACAAAACAGTTCTTGAACTGACAAAATCAGTTTCAAGAGAATTTGCCCTATGGGCTTGTGAAACCCTGAAATCCACAGACTCTCAAGGCTTGCCATGCACTCACTCTTCCTAACATTATTTTCAAGTTGAGAGCTAAGAAGGAATTAAAGTAAAGTAAGTGGTATATAATCAAATCCAATACATAGCAGTTTGATTAAGAATACCCACACCAGGATACAAGTGTAAAACAGCAATATGGTTCACTTTCCAGGAATGAAGAGATTCTTTTTCTTTATGTAAACCTTTCAGCAGACCTTAAAAAAAGAGTAATTTGGCTGAATGCATATAGTTTGCATTTAACCTCAAAGAAAATTCTTTTTCACCTGCATAGGAGAACGCTATTCTCTGTATCACTTGCTGAAGCTACCACAGTCCCCATTTGTCCCTGTTTGCTTTCAAGGCTGGACTGAATGGTTCTTCAGATTGCTTCTCCTTGCACAGATCCAGAGCAACCGCCTAACTCTAAAATGATTACCAGAGAGCATAAAGGACTGCTTTTGCTATACAACATTAACTGAAATTAAAGCTGGATTCAAGCTTTTTCAAGTATGAGCATGGAGTAACGAAACTTGGCTCCCAGTTTGGAACGAAGATAATGACAGTAAAAGGTGTCCTAAAAATTGCAACTGATGATATAGACAGCTGCGGGGGGGGGGGGGGGGGGGGGAGGAGATGATTTTAAACAATTTTTTTTGTAGCCTAAACTTTTCTAGGGAAAAATTAAAATAGCTATCTAAAAAAACCCCCAAACAACTGGGAGGTGAAATTTTGAAACTTACTTCTTCTTCTCCTTTCATGATTCTTTCCCATTTTCAAATATAGCACAAGGGCAGAATTTGAAAGAAAACACAACTTTGAATTAGGTGAAAAAATTTCATTTTTCTACGCATTTCTGTTTCTACCTGCCCATTTTTCAAGACTTCAAGAATTGCATAGAAGAGATGCACTGGAGGGACTAAGGCTAAATATGAAAAAATCAGGTTGGTGAAAAATACGTAAGAGAAAAGTGAGCATGCAACTGATGAAAAGTAACTTTAATTAAATGTATTTTAAAACAAACAAAAACCATAATGGAATTTTTCAGAAGGTGCAATACAAGATTGTCCTCCTCAAATTTTTCATCAAAACAGAATTCTGCCCTGGAGAACAATAATTCACAGGAAAATAAATTTATTTTTGTTGCATGGAACAACTCATCCTTACAACACACTGCCTATAAAATGTATATTAATTAAGGAGGATAAGGGAAAACAATAAAATAAAAACCTACTATGGTGACCTTACTGTGTAGCTTCATGACTGACCTAAGATATCTAAATCTGTACAACTGCTTGCCATCCTCTCCTGCATTTCTGTTCCCATTCACGTGCCACTGCTGGGGCTCTTCCAACCATGCCATCATCCACATCACCCTGACCTGGCTGGAAGAGTAGTTAGTAGGTGGGGGAGAGAGGTAAGGTGGTAGTTTGGTGGGGGTTTTTTTGAACAGCTAGTTCTTAGCAAGTTCATTTTCCTACATAGCTATCATTCACAATGGGTGCAATCCTGTGTACATTTCAATTCTAGCGTAAGGATCTGAGACTATGTGGCAAAGCATCACCCATGGGATGACCTCCTTGGAGCAGCACAGATTAAATCGACTATCAAATGAAGTTAACACCTTAATGTCCTTTTCCCCACTTTCTTTACATACACACTTGTATTACTTCTGACCAACATCAGCCCATAAAGCCTCTGACTTTTGAAGCATGGAGACAGATTGTATTTGTTTTACTCCTGCATACAAGGAAAAAAGCTGTTTCTGGTTTTTTAAGCAATGTTTGTGTTGCACACTGTATGCATAGCATGCACACACCCTCCTTTCAGGTACAATACGTACCAAATGAAGAGCAGCAAAAAAAAAAAACAAAACAAAACAAAAAAACAACAGGACAGGAGAATCCAAAAACTCTGTAAACAATTCGGAAGTAGCACCAACAGATTTACTTTGAGATTTCAGCTTACGGCTAATGAAAAAGTGCACAAAAACTAGAAAGCAATATGCTGATGCAAATGAAATACAGTAAACACATCAACTCAACATACCCCTCATCCTCTGAATGGCCAACTGTAGTGACCATTTTCATCCACAAACTCAAACTGAAAAATCAGGCCACAGAAAGTCACACGTCCAGTGAGCATGCAAGCAGGCTCTTACCTATGTCCACTAAGAGCGCCTTTTTACACTGTACGATGGCTAATTAAAGGAGACCAAAGCACATAACTACAGGCGCCTTCAGTCACGTCCCTTTGACACAACACAGATTTTGTGCCATAAAAACTCCAGGACTTTATTTCACAAGTAAAACATTTTAACCTGTCACTCAGGAGCATCAAACTCACTGAAATTTTGCGATGATAGTTTTGGTCCTCTCTAGGTAGATGTGCCTGACTAGCGTGGCCACGTGCTTGCACTAACCACTGGTCACCTCCTGTGGGAGCGGGTGCTTGGCAATGCACTTTTGCAAAAAAAACCCCTTCGCTGCCAAGGCAATAAAACATGTATTTTCTCCTCTCACCACCACCTCCACTCCACCAAGGCTTCCCACTGCCAGACCACCCATTTCCTGTCAAATCTGCAGCCTGGGTCAGGAGTACATTCTTACCACCCAGGACATGATGGGGCTGATTAAACCTGGAGGTTCAGAGCGGCTGAAAACCTTCACGATAGCTTGGCAAAGCTACAGAGCGCTACTGAAGCCTTCGGAAGTTTGATAGAGAAAAATTACGTGGTGGTTTGGATAAAGATTTGACATCCCAGGTTTACAATAAAATTCTTAAATGATATAGACAGAAGAGAAAAAGGGATACACGGCTTACAGTACCTTCTCCTAAACCCAAACTAACCAATTAACCTTTTTTCATTATTTAAAACTGATTCTTCATAATGAGGTAAATAAGATATAGATGAGAAGATTAACATGTGTGCAAAGTTATAGTCATACATTCTAGCTCTCATCCAAGAAAGCATGTTTGAACAATTTCAGTAGATGTAAGTATGTGTTTAAATGACTTTTTGAACCAGTGCTTCAGAGTGCATACACACATACAGTCTCGTATCATGTCACTAACATTTTTCAGAAAAATACTTCAGGAATAAATGATTCAAGAAAGCTATTTCAAGGTGATAAAATGTGTGTCTCACCACCTGAAATTCTCTTTTAAACCATGCTTCAAAGTTATTTTAAAAACACTGGCTTCCCTCAAAACTTTTCTGGGTTTGTTTTTGGGGTTGTTGGTTTTTTTGGTTTTTTTTAGAACAAAGGTATTAAGAGACAAAACATCACACACTGTTAGCATTTTAAATAAAGACCATTTCACATAAGTAGTGAAGTAAGATTAAACCCATATTTAAGGATTTGATGACCAGTTTTCAAGACAATGTCTAGAAGTACATGCAGGGAAACTGTAACCAGCAAAAGTGAAATATCTTTGAATCAGATATAGATATGACAAGGAAATTAGAATGTGAAACACTGTTTTGCAAACTGATAACCATGCAATTAAGAGAGATGCAATCAAGCACATACACTTTGACCACTTCACTACTTTTTAGAAACTATAATAATCCCAGTTAAATCATCACTGAACAAGGCAAATATAGTGCCACCTTCACTGCTTTTATTTTTTCAGCTTTTTATTTCCAGTATATATTTCCATTCAAGGAAGCAACATAAAGAAATCTTTTTTTAACGCTGATTTGTTAAAGAAAGCTGAGGCCAAGTTCATTCGTATGTAAATTTAACAATGGCTCATAAATGTTTTGAAATTAATTAAAGGTAAGGCTTTAGTTGCATATCTATCTTTCTGCCTCTACTCAGAATAAATTTAAGTAATTTTGTATGGTTTTATAAATATCAAAAAGCAATATTTAACTGAAGTGTAATTTGATTTGTTTGCAAATCCCTTTTGAATTGCTTTATGATGCGTAAGCGCATGCAGTTTATTAGGAAATAATAAGCAAAGAAGGCAAGCCAGGCAAGAAGCTTTGCTCACTTTCAAAGTCAAGGAAAAAATTTGGCCCCTGATCAAGCTCTGTGCAAGTGAGAACTTTTAAAAGATTTCCCATTTGGTTCCTGAAAAATAGAAAAGGAAGAGAAAAGGAGTCCTGAGTGAACAAATTATTTTAGAGACAAGGACTTGGACAGATTGGTTGTGCTGGAAAATACACACTGCAAGCAATCAGATTTTAAAAGTTTTTCCTCAGTTCGCTGCTAAGTCAGGGAAAAGATTCTCGCATTGTCTTGTAATTGTTTGAACTTACTTTCAAAATCCAGGAAAAAATGTGGATAGTTTTCAATTTCCCTGGTAAGGACCTTAAGAAGATTACCCATCCCAGCAAACCTAGTAAATGCAACAAAATCGTAAACAGTTATATACGTAAACTTAGAATACTACAACTAAGGGCTTGACACAGTCTGCATCATGTATTAAACATCTTGGCAAGTTCTGGACCATGAGAAACATTTTGATGGTCAATTGTGTGATATTTATGCATGGGGACAGAACGAGTAAGACCTTGGATAAATACAGAAATAATTCTATTCAACAAATTGGAATTTAAACATCAGTATAGCATCACGGAGTACAAACAGATATTTATGATTTTATTTATTTAGCAAGAGAAACAAACTCAGAACTATATCTGTATTTGTAAATCCTCTAAATTGTTGGACTCAGTATTACTGAATACCAGTCCAGAGTAAAAAATGAGGTCTTAATCCTTGGTTTGGATTCTTTAGCATAAATCCCTGTTATTTCATGAAAATAACTCAATTTAATGAAAAAAAAATCTAATTGTTTTTAAACAGTAAGGTTTTATAAAATATTACTATAAAAATCTATCAGAAAGAAAAGCTAAAAAGCTTGTTCTTTTTAACTTTTAAAAATGTATGGATGCATTTAAAAGAAAAAAAAAAAGAAGAGGTTCAAAGTCTATCTTTTTATCTGTTATTCCTATCTTTTATCATCTTGGAAGCCTTTGCATTTCAAGTTATTACCCACCCGCCCCCCCAAACAAAAAGTGACCAATTCTTAAAAAAGCAAGTCTCTATGGAAGACAAAAAGGAAGGAAGATTTGAAGAAAAGTTTTTTACCAGTACAGTCCTTAGGAAGATACATTATTCTAAAACTATGTAAAAAGTATAGCTTTCTTGGGCAAACTTAAAACTTTTTTCTCAGAAGAGAGAAAAATTAAACCATGAAAAGCACAGATAAGGATAAAGAGGTCTGCCTGGAGGTATGTAGAAAAATGTAATTTTAGATTTAGAACTCAGATTGAAAAGTGATTTTTGCCTCAAAGATAAATATTCTCAGTTCTCTAAACCATGGCTCTTGGGGCTCACATCTGACGCTCATCTATTTTTCAGTTTAACTCTTTTCCCACTTAAGAAATCAAACCACAAAAAAACTTTTTCTAAGCATGTACATGGCTGATATTCCATATGAGGAGACAAAGTTTTTTTCAAATTCTCCCCCAAGCATTACAGAAGAAAAAGCATCACCAACCCTAATTTCTATATGCATATAAGGGATATATTCTATAGCAGGAAAACCTAGGAAGGAAACGTGAGGCTTGAAGATTTCAAAGCACCCATAGTCATTCCATAAAATGACACAAATTTAATCAATAATCTGTTCAGAGCACGCAGCTTCATGTAAACCAGGTTTTTGTTAGACAAATGGCTTTGTTTTGCATTAACTACTTCAAAATTTTCTCTCCAGAACAAATCCAGTGAGCAGACTGTCAAGCCCTTTACAGTTAGCAACATCTTGCATATACAATATTAAAACATGAAGAAACATTCTCCATTATTCATAAAGTTACATTCATTTATATGCAGGAAAAAAATCTATAGTTTTACTTTCAGAACAAGTTCTGCACTGTATGAACTGAGTCTGACTTTCTGATTAGCCTACAGATGGGAAAAAACATGCAAACAGAGCAAAATAGATTTTATACAGCATTAAAACTTGTATCTTCAGTAATTTAACATTTTCATCACCCTGGTATAATACGTTTTATCAGCATCAGGTAAGAGGGAGAAGATAATGTGCATACACTTATTTTCCTTGTCATAACCTTGAAAGAAACAATTTATATTATTATGAAATATTATCACAATCTAAATTACTGACTCAGTTTGGATTCTTCACTTTCAACTCGTTTTAAGCCATATCTTACCTCATTGCCTTCAATCTTCAGAGAGTATCCAACCATTTCTTCTACTGCCAAAGTTAGCACTGCATCCAGAGACTGGTTTAGTTGGGAGCATGCTTCGAACAGCAAGGGAGCCTTTTTGCCAAAAACCTGAGGATATGCTCCCTCATTTGCATTGAGTAGCTTGAGGTCATGTGCCTAAGCTCTGGTTTCTGAGCCTTCTTACAGAAGTACAGCACATCAGAGCTCTGGAGATTTCTGAGTATTTTTCCTGAACTTTTACTATATTTCTTAGCTTGTTTTTCATTTTATTCCCCTCTCCTTCAATCCCTGTGTAGAAACTGATTCAGCTATTTAGGTCACAAGTATGAAACAAGAACCCTGCCACAAACTTCACGCCCATTTTCATGGTCAGCCTGCATTTTCCAATGCTCTCAAAGGCACTGGTTTGATACATCAACCCAAAGCCCAGTGATATGCAACATCAACATCTAGAAGTTATGGTTCAGGCAGCTGCTAAACATGCTTTACTTCTTTATGATTGGAAATAATTTATTTATAGTTTCCTAAAAACTGAAACTAAAAGCAAGACCTAGTTCCAAGAAACTTTCACTTTAAACTATAACTCATCATTCAACACTAAGTTTTTACCTCCTTATTAAGAGCCAACCTTCACCTTAATGGAAGTGCTAATAAACATAATTCCTTGTCCCAAACTGAAATATTTTATTCTGTATAGCTTGCTGCTTCCCAGTACTTGGATCTTCCAAACTCTTTCCCTGAAAACTCTAATAATGTATTCCAAACCTCAGGAACTGTAAGCCACTTCCAGGAGAATTTTTAACGAGATTTCAAAGTAACAAATGACATAAATTCTGAGCAGGTCAGTATGTATACCATGGTTGCAACAGAAATGCAAATTAACAGCTGATGCACAGAAGCAAATCAGAAAGGTTTAACCTAAGAACATAAAATTCCATTTAATTAAACTGGAAAGCATTTTATTTTACTTACTATAAAGTTAGTTTAAATGTTGAAATGAGACTCAATGCATATATAAAAATATTGCTGTTGAAGCACTACTGAATGATAGTGTCCAAATCCCGTAAAATTCCAACTTTTAACGGTATGTTTTAAAAATGATGACATGTTGACAGGACAATGATGTTTCCACTTTCATGTTTTCTACTGTTTTCCAAACCATTAAAGCTTATCCTAAGATATTACATAAGCATATAGAAAGCACTTCCTAAGCTACTGTTGACATTTTAAAGCTCATTATGCAATTTTTCATGCTCAACGTGTAATTAGTGGCACACAGACACAAATAAACCATAAAACCAGTAATGAACAAGAAGGTACACTTAACATTTTGCATTTCATATACCATTATCCGGTGGCATACTTAAAAATGTTGAGCTTTAAACAAAATACACAAGCTAGTTTTCTAACACATCACTTTGTTCCTAAAATTTCATTAATTTAGTTTTGACATTCTAGAGGCATTATCTAGGGTGGGAAAATAAATTCCTTCTCCCCCACTAAGCCAATCAGTTTCTTTTTGAATTGTGGTAAATAAAATACTACCCCCCCAAAACAAATCAAAATGCAGCCCTTCAAATCTGCCATAGATTTTATACACATATACTGAATATATACCGAAATATCTATTTATTTTATACTGAAATCCAGTTTTGAAAATTTAGCAAGTGTTATCAACTAAATGTTGCATGTCCAAAGCTAGTATCATGTTATTTAACTCTTCTTTAAAATCTTTGTTTACACATTGTTTTAAGCGATTACATATTTTTGAAGTGTGGAGTTTTTTAAACGATAGCTACAGCACTATATAAATGGGTAGAGAAGTACTAATTTATTTCTTCTTCCTTTACAGGACTAACTTAATGAGTACCAGCTCAAAACCATCAGCATCACTGTAGCCACACTGAAGGTAGAACAGACAAAGCATTTAAACCTCATGTTAGTGAAAAAGGACACATTCACCAGCTCAACCCTTTCCTGCTCATCAGTACTCCTTTGCCAGATACTATTTCCTAAATCTGCCTGCTTACATAAACATAGTCTAATAGGCTTTTGTCAAACTGAGCTGTATCAGCAAATGGCTACTGCTTAAACTCATTTAGATCACCCAAACGAAGTGGGGCTGGGAGTGTTCTCATGAGCAGCTCCATTAGGAGTTTCAGGAGAAAGAGGCTCCCAAGTTCAGGAGTGGCAATGAATGATTAGGAATTGTAACTTCTAATGGCACACCTACATGGGTGAAGACAGCATCCAGTCCGCAGTCTGAGGGAACTATATTGTACTAAGCATATTAGCATCATTAAAGCAGTGGAACTGACCTCACTATGTGAATAATTAACTGTGATTTCAAAAAAACACCAGCATCAAAAGCAAGATTCCAAATCCTTGTGATATTCACCTATAAAGTTTGTTGAGGTGCTTGTAAGGAAACAGAAGAAGTGCAAGACTCAGAAAACAGTTTTATTCTATTAAGGAATAAAATAAAAATGAACAAAGATTAAAAAATGCAGAAGTTTCTTAATGATAATCTACTTCGTTTTCTGAAGGAAATCCTGTATCACTGTTTTTTGTTTGGGAGAGGAAGGAAGATATAAAAGATCATTTTTAATTGCATTTGCCAAATCCACTACCCATATTTCTGCTTTTTTTTCTATGCAATGAACATATTAAGCCCACCTAATCTCTCCAAGTATTTGTGTAAGACTAGCTCCAAGAAACCTAGAATGCTGCAGTGCTGGGAGTCATGCACAGAGTGAAGGTACAGGCAGGACTGGAGCACTTTCTCATGGGTGCCCCACGCACACATCCCCTACCTTGCCCTTTCACCACCAGCACCTGAAGGAGTTCTGCAAGGCTCAGGCAACAGAACGGGTTTTATTGTAAGTCAGAAACTGGGAATATTATTGCTGTGAAAAGTGCAGTGCTGAAGTCAGTAATAGTCAAGGAAGCATTTTGATTTACGTTCACAGCAATGCCATAAAAATCACCGGAGTTAGGGGTGGGGTCATCTAGATCCCAAACCAGGAATGGCAGCAGCTCTGTCATTCTGCACAGATGTTTGTAAACTATTCTTAAAGCTCTTCAAAAAGCTCTTTAAGCTCAATCATGATAGTTCATGTTTTATTACACCTGACCAGTCTCACTGCCCTTCTCTCTCCCCCTTCTCAGTGGGTCACTCAACTCTATGTACAGTGCTCCAAATGCATCCAAGTATTGTCCCAGATATAATGAAGGAATTGCGTCTTGCAGAAAACTGTGCTTTACACATCCCTCAAATATTATCTGCATAGTTTTATTTTACCCATTGCTTTCCCTTCTGCATTTTGGCAATTCATTAGTTGTGCTTCTATACAGCATCTTATATCTATCCCCATCAAACTCCACAGTAGGGGGTATTTTTAATCATCTCTCCGATTTTCTTATAGGCAAGAATATTTTTGTGGACATGGTAGTATCATTATCTTCAGTTGTTTTACCGGTAAATGTCTAAATTTTATAAACTGTAGCTGCATTGATAAAGAGAAATATAACAACTGATGTTTAATAGTCTCAGTTGTGCAAATAGAGGTTAGTTTTGAAAAGTGGTATTATTCCTCTATGGACTTTATTTCAGAAATAAGCATAAGACTGTATTGTTATACTAAGAAAAAAAATATGTAAAAATAGTCATACATTTGTGTTTGTGATGCTGATTGCAAAAAAACCCCAAAGATATTTCACTGTGAAATACCCACAGTATTGTCTAGCAAAGCACAGATAAGGGAAAAACACACCCAAGTTTCTTCAGAGGGCAATCTATATTCATTTTCCAGAAAAAAATCAAATTATCCCCAATGTTGGCCTGTAAATACTGTATTTATAAGATTCTTATAAGTAACATACTTGCAAAACAAGATGCACCAAGAAGCAATTTACACACACAAGTGCAGAAAAAACAGTGCCACACATTCTTTAGGCAGGTGAAGCATAAACAGACCAAAAAAAAAAACCAAAAAACTGAAACCCAAAAAACAGATGTAAAGAAGTGAAAAGTGGAATAAGAGAAGAAAGTTGCTCAAGGTGAAAGTAACCCAAGATAAAAGAATCATTCCTGCTTTGAACAATTATTTTATTACAGTTCCTAGATAAGCAACACTTCAAGCCAAGAACTTTTGCTGTTAACTGATACACAGATTGCAGGACACAAAACCTACAAAAAAGGGGAGGCAAGTCAAAGGGAGTCAATAAATGGTTTGTAATGACAAATACATTTTTCATTAATCATAAAATGTTAAAAGAGCTGGCCAACAATATGAGTACCTGTAGCCCCAAGGATTAAAGAGCTTGGCTCGTGGTTTCAATAAAATCAAAAGGTTAAAAAAAAAAAAAAAAAAAGGATTACCTCAGATGAACTTCTAACTTATTCAAAGGGGGGATTTTTCTATATGCCAACCCTCACACCTGAACATACTTTGAACAGAAGTCCTATATATTTTCAAAGTGCATAATGTCAGAAGAGCCATTATAAAAGGATAAAAACCAGGCAACCAAAATATCTGGATTCTGATTCATAGGTCATAATAAAAAAAGACCAAACCCCAACAGAAAAATGTAGAATGGAAGCCAATTAAGTAATTAGAATAAAATTATATTTGAAATTAAGAAAAACACTTTCACTTTGATCCTTCCACCTGAGTGTATAGTAAGTACAGTAACCTAGCTTGAATATGGCATCGCATGCACAGATGCTTATACTCAAAACAGGGACAGAATTTCCACGTACACAATAAATGGAGCCTCTATCAATTAATGCTGTTAGGTAAGCAAAGCAGGATACTAATGTTTACCCAACTGATACACAGTAGAGAGATGCCTTTGACAGAAACAGAACAAGTTTGGCTAGTTCAAGTGTTTCTTCCTTCAAAACAAAACCACTTCATTTTTTTCCAGGTGGGGTTTGGCTTAGTTCTTCTGAACTCTTGTAAGAGAAGAGCAGCCACATCACCCTCTTCTGCTTAAAATATCCTTGTCCTTGTCTTCTCTCACCAAAATCATGATGAGAAAGGAAATAAACCACCTCAGAACACACTTTATTTTGGAAATCTGGATTTGGGCATTTGATAAGGTATCTGGTTTCAACATTTTTGGATATAATGAGTGAAAAATCTATTACTGATCATAAGCAGATACAGAGTCAGAAACAGGACTTTCAGATGAAATAATCGGGAACAGAAAAACATGTTGCTGCTCCTTCCTGCCTGTGAATGACTACCAATTATTCAGCCTTCTGACTACACCATACAGAATATTTTGTACTATGCTCACAGAAAACCCAGTGCAAGTGCCCGAAAAAACCAAGGTGAAAACTCTCATATTCTAGTTCTTCATACAACTATGGTAAAGACTTTCCTCAGAGTAATTTTATTTTCAAGGTATTTCTTGTGCCAGTTGATAATGGGAATAAGTCTTTGCATGTTAACTTTATTCTTTATCTATTTTACTACTGTTTTTAATACATAAATGCCAAAACAACACATCTAATCTCTGTCAAGCCAGACATAAATCCTACAGTGACTGGATTTCTTACTGTGTATTTGCTAGTGATCTGCTCTGAATGTGTCAGTATGTAGGACATAATGCATTTTGCCAGCTAAATTTGTATTTCTGGTTTGGAGGGTAATAATCTATAAGATATGGATCTGACGCAGTCTTCACAAGTACTCTTTTCTGGAAAAGCGGAGAGAAGTCAAACACTTTCTTAAAATACTAAACAGACAGTTCTGATCAAAGAAACATATTGACATTACTGGAATTAAGATAGCTGTGGCTGACTATATGTATCAATAGTCAGATTGATATGAATTAAAGATTAAATGTGGATCTTCGTAGGGGTTAGTTGTTATTAGTTTAAAATACTTCCAGTTGTATAATACTGGTCTTATTAAATATCTTATACAAAATAAGAAAACTTGCTGACCAATTTGCATTGGAGTTCCACTAGGAAAAAAAAATTATTCAAAAAACCACTGTAAATAGACCGAAGGACAATATATACTTTTTTTTTTAATTAAAAATTTCAGAAAAAAGGTAAAAGAAAAAAAAAAAGAAGTCTCTGGGTGAGAGTAAAGGAGGAAAGAACAGGTATGATCCCAAGACAGCAATTTGAGAGATCACCTAATCCCCAAAAGGTTGTAAAGGAAGGTTTTGCTGAACTGTGGAGGCATCTGAGTAACAGAATTGGGGAAGAAGCTTCAGGAGGGTTCATTAACCATGTATCTGTACAAGCTCCTGGAGTGATAAGTGTTCTTTCTAGAACATAGAGGAGTTTACCAGAGGAATGGCTATTTTAGACTTGTTTGATACTTATGGGAAGAATTAACTGAATATAAGGATGGAAATACAGAAGTTAATTAAAAACAGCAGAGGTTACTTAAACAAGGAGAAAACAGCAAACTAAAGATCATGATTTCAAAAAAGCAGTTTCAGTAAACTCAGATATCTGGAAGAATAGGTTTCTTGGAAAGTTGATTTAAGGGATAAGGGAGTGCAGGAAACTCGACAGTTAAGAAAATACACAACAGGTTACTCCAATGGACAAAACAGAGACTTAGAAATCAATATGCCTGTATAAGCATACGGAAGAACTGAAGGAAGTGAAGAAATATATAAAGGAGGGAGCTTTGACAACTGACTGGAGATGAGAAAAGAGGAAATGCTATTTAGTACTATAAATTTGCTACAACACTGAAAATCTGCAAAAGTAGTTGTCAGTAGTTTACTGGCAAAAGAGAGGATGGTGTTTTTAAACAGTATCTGGTATCTGTTGTATAGATCTGGTTTTGTTCAATACTTTTAATTAGTGACAGCCAGAGAAAAAGAAAATACACTTTTAAAATATGCACTAAGCTAGAAGGGAATTACAATATTCTGGAAAATAGGATCATAATTTAAAATCACTTTGATAAACTGCAGATACTATCCAGAAGAAACTAAGTAAATACAAATGTAAAATACTCAAGGAAAAAAACCAAATCAATCTCACAAATGCAGATGGACTGGTAAGCAGAAAGACTGAGGAAAAAATACTTAATCATTATACTGGAGTATAAATTAAACATAAAGCAGGTTAGAAAGCTGTTAAACTCCAGAATTTTTCAGATTGCTCTCACAGTCAAGGGATGAGAGGACTGAATATTGAACAATAACAGATCTTCTCCAAAACACTAGTCTAGGAGTTACAGAAAAGTATAAATTCCAATAAAACTCCTCTTTTTCCTTAATTAGCTTTGCATCATTTTTTAATCTCTTCTGATATTATTTCATGAACTCCTATTCTTTCACATTAGACACTCGATTCATTAAAACATACAGGGGCAGATTGTGTCCATGGCATTTTTCTGCAAAACAGCTTGCCTTGACAATTGCATTTAGTTAACAGGCAAGCACATTAGCCCTCTTAATGCTGTAAACATAAATGAGATTCTTTATTTTGCATTGTGCCTAATACTTTAAGAAGCACATTCTGTAGTAAATCTATTTCCAAGCAACGTGTTTTACTTACACAGAAAGCCAAACAAGGTTTTGTCCCCCAACGTAAGCTGCGAAAAAACTTTGCAATTTTTTTGTGGTATATTAACAAGTCTGCTATCTGCCTAAGATGACAAATAAGGAGGAGTACTATGGGTGGTGCTGAATTACAACCATCCTTTTAATTAAAAATTAGGTTTCTTGTCAGTGTACATGAAAATTCAAATAACGTACTGACCCTGACAGGCTCTGCAGTAATTAATTCAAATCACTACTGGAAGCTACTCCTAGTTTAGCAATGAAATTTGCACAATAACTTTTTATTAGGACAATAAAACTGATGCACAGTAGTGACTTTATATCCTACTCCTACTCTGCTATAAAATCTATTTTTAGCTAATTGACAAATTTGGATGGCAATTAATCACAAGCCCATTGATGACGCAGTTTGCTCCCTTCCCCACTGCAAGATGCACAAGCCTATAGAGGCCCATTATACAAAGAAAACTGAGCATTGTTCAACCATGCGAGCAAAGTTAAACCTATGCACAAAAGCGGACACTGTACAGTTGTTTTGCAACCCTACAATGCTGCTGGGTGGATTTCCTGCCAAGGAGACCCACGAAGCCGGCAGAGGAGCCTGCGGACATGTGGTCAGCCAGCACAGGCGGGGTGGGGCGGGGCAGGGCGGGGCCAGGCATTTGGCCACCCAGGCTGGCACCACGCAGGACTGTCAGAGGACAGGCCAGAGGTGCTGACACAAAGCACAGGAAAATCCACACTCTAAGTAAAACCTGGCTGACTCACCTGAAACGCTCACTGCCTTTACACCCAAGGAAAAGGCTGCGACTAGAGCCAACCGTTGGTCGTATTTGCACTCGGTCATTGGTGCTACCTCACTTCTGCGGGAGATGCATACCCCAAACTGAGTTTCTGCAAGGATTACAGCTCCAGTTATCAGTGGATGACTTTCTCCTCTACTCTCGCTTTTCAAACTGAAGCCAAACTAATCCAGACAATGTTTTAATAACCACATTTCAGAACAAGTACTGATATTAGAAAAAAATTATATTGCTTTCCCTTTCCTCCCACTGAAACTCAGAAATTAGTTTAAAAGTAACTGTGACTGCATCTAAAATTATGAAAACTGACATTTCTACTCAAAAGGTAAGCAGCATATGGCTGACCAGTTGTAGCAGGGAGCGAAGTCCCAAGGCTGGTGAGCATTCTTAGCAGGGCATTCCAGCCCAGCATCTAACACACACTGCATCAGCCCCTGGCAGCAGTCCTGTTTTCTCCATTTGAACAGAAATACCATTTTTATTTACACTTGTTCAAGAAGTTTCAATTAGCATTATTTCTTTTGAAGTTAAGAAGCAGACTAGAAGTTGAGAAAGAAGAAATCTGATTTTCCTTTTGTAGTCTCTGACTAAAAACCAGATACACAGGATGAGATATGCTAACTTCAAAATGCCAGCTATCTGCAATCAAAAATGGAGGGAGGTAGTTACATCCAAGATTTTCTTATTGCCTTTGTTGAATACTCCTGTTTGAAAGGCAAATCATGCCTTTCAGAACTAGAAAGTATAGAAAAGACACTACATTTAGAGCTTTATTTTTGCATAAAAATGATCCAAGAACCTTGTTTCATTTGCAATTTTAACTAACTCTCCATTCACACTTCCAGGTGACATAAGTCACATGGAAAAGAAATACACCCTTGTAAAGGCAACATTCATTAGTTTCCAAGAAAATTTTAAATTATAAACAACTATTTAAATAGTTAATTTAAAAATATTTTTAGAACGTTACTGAAAAATTTAAACTACACATGCACACACACAAATGCACATAACGTATGTACATACACAGAGACTTGCAAATGAGCATGTTTAACCAAGAACTGAGAATTAGTTGCCTGTTACAGGAAAAAGATAGATACATGAAGATGAAAACTGTAAGAAAATCAAGATTAAAATAATTTACTTAACCAAACCTTTCTGTTTGCTGACTCAAAGGCATCTACTCTAGCTATCCAGAGACACAAGCTGTTGTACAGCGGTTGTACAGTGTACGGAAGTACGGGGAGGAAGAATGCCTGTGTGATTTCAGCAATAACGGAGTCCTAAAACTCGGGTTCCTCTTTGCTCATGACTTAGATGATGTGAATTCTCTGGAGGATAGGATGAGGCAGAAAAACCCCTCAATTATTCCCAATTTCATGATAAACAAATGGAAGATAGAGATTTTCTGAAAAATATTGTTACTTAAGCCAACAAAAGTCTTTGTATTGTCTTTCAATCTTCATCATTGATACAACCAGCCTGTAATACAGCACTGAAACATGTCTGGAAATTGAATTATGCTTTCTTCCTTCTCCTCTGAGCCAATCTTTATTTTAGTTGCAATTTATTCAACTGACTTACTAACAGAAACAGCGTAACTGAAAATTTCAGAAAAGCCTGAGAGATCAAGTAAAAAAATGCTCAGTGATTGAAGATTATCAGGGTTGATGGGAAGTAATGGAAATTTACTTAGGGAAAAAAAAGTTCAAAGAACACAGTTTAAAGACTGGAATGGAAAAGAAAGACCTAAATCAATATATGTTTCAACAGTGCAAAAAACCTTTGTCATAAAAAAAGCCATTAACTGCAGAGGATAGTATTCTTTTAGTATAGAATGGATTTTTTTGATACACTGATATTAGAAAAAAATATACATATATACACAATATAAACTATATATATGTATATATACATTGGTCTCAGATAAAAAGTTTGAATTTTT
The DNA here is from genome assembly GCF_964188355.1 of Buteo buteo. Taxonomy (NCBI): domain Eukaryota; kingdom Metazoa; phylum Chordata; class Aves; order Accipitriformes; family Accipitridae; genus Buteo; species Buteo buteo. The sequence goes on along the minus strand of NC_134187.1, from coordinate 12,878,105 downwards.
ATATATTTAAATTTTACAACAAATACACCAAGATATTAATACTACCATCCAAACTACATAGCAAAAAAAGAGTCTTTATGAAAAGAATATATTCAGGAAGTAGCAATTGTAAATGACAGTGATGGAATAGACATCAGGCGTCTGTCTCACCTTTCTGATCTTCCAAAGCAGAATTATTTGAGGTCTACAAAAGTCCAACTAATGCAGGACCCAGTCCAGTCCTATACTCCCCTTTTGTGTATGCTCTCCACAGTGTCATCCAAGAAAAGGCACTAACTACTTTCAGACAGGTCCTTTTCAACAGAGTTCCTGAAGAATTGGCTTGTTCTAGTTCAGAGTTTGCCCAGTCACTATCTTCCAACCATAAGGGCTAAAACGAAGCATTGCCTGAAACACCAACATTATAACCATACTACCAATTAAATTTCATTAACCTAAAGAACCAGTGCAAGGAAGACCAAGACTGTAGATTAATCTTTTCAATCAAATCAAATATGCAAATAAGATCCTTATTTTCCTAGAAGACAGTTAAAATTATGTAATAAATGATTCCTACATTTTAATACATTTCATCCAGAAACTGGATATCATAAGCTTCCTAAAATGGGGTTGATAATAAAAGGTTCCTTGAACACATGCTATGATCAGCATATTCTAGCCAGGAGGAAAACTCGGATATAAATCAACATAGCTGTCTGCCACCTGATTTGGTTTTGAAAAAAGGCTGCAGTTAAGGCTGTTATCCACTAAGTGGCATTATCAACTCAAACACCTGAATTTGACAAAAAATAATCACAGTACCGTGCATTTTAACCTCCTACAAGCAAATTGATGGAAAACATTTTCTTTGGATGATTCATTTTATTCAAGTTTGTCATAAATTTAGGCATTGCTCCAAACAGTCAAATCTATTAGTAAACCAGCATTACCAATTTACTTTTCATATCAAGACATTTGCAAATATTTAGCAGGATGGTCAGGTTAGAAATAAAACTATTGTGACAGACACTTTAAACAAAGCAACCAAAATACTAGAGTAATATGAGCTCAAATTAGACACATAAAGGTATAATAAGGTATTTTAAAAGCAGCTGGGTTTTCAGAAGTGCTATACATCAACAATTCTAGTATTTCCTGTTGTGAAGTGTGAAGGTACCAAAAGTCACACCAGATATTTACTTTAGAGAAAACACTTTAAAAAAAAGAGTAAATTATTAGATGGACTGATGCTACAAGGTATTAAAAAATTATAGTAATTGGGAAAGTAAGAAAAGTACTACGTTTCACTAATTATTTAAGGATTAGTTTTCAAAATGTTACTTAAGGATTAATGACTGTAAATACAGTTTTTTGAGAAATGTTTACTGGAAAAAAGCATTTAGGAATAGTAGAAATACAAGAAAAAAGTATCAGAACAGAACTCTCATTTTAAAATAGGTTTATTTTAAATAGGTTTTATCCCCATTCCTATTGTTTGTCTCTGGTCTTTTATCACTGTCAATTTGTTTATACATAAAGATCTACTGAAAATAAAGGGGAAAAAAATCAGTATTACTGTATGTAAGAGTATAGGAAAATTAAATGAGCAACTACTTCTGTCTCTCTGCCTCATCAAAGCACATATTTTAAGCCTGTGAAATGTCCATGTATCGGACAAAAATTGTATAGAACTGAAAATTCTGAGCATGCTTCAATGCTACAAGGATCAAGACATTCCTTTTTTTAAGTGATTTTTTTTTCCCCTCACTAGCCACAGAGGAATTGTATTAGGACATAGTCCTTTTTCCCTACATCCGCCTACGACAAACATTTGCTGCAAGTCAGCGACTCCAAAACCAAATTGTTTACAATTAACTCAAAAAGCCATTAAAAAAAATTGTTTCTTTGTTCCAGTTGGAAAGAGAGACAGCCAGATGTGCGGCTTGTTGATCTTGCTCTTTTCTGACCTCTTGAGTGTAGGAAGAACTGCAGCTGAGGAAGGAAGTCAGCGAGTTGTGTTAATGAAGGTGAACATTGCAAAAAAAAAAGTTTGCAATTTTTTTCATGAAAGAAAAATTTACTTGGAATTTTTTTATTAAAAAAGATAACATAAAGCTTTACTTTTTGCTATCGGTAAAAAATCAGAGCCTTTGTTTCAGGAGAAGTCTATAGAGTCTGTCTCTCTGCTATTTTTGAAAAATTCGACCCTTGTTTCAAGAACTTCATGAAGTTTCACTGCTGTGAATTAGCAAACACCTCATCATTAACACCTGCTGGGAAACCATCCCTCTTTGAGGAAGCAAAAATTCAAGAAAGCATTCTAATTTTAGGCTCTGACTGAGTCACAGTCTACCACTACAGACTAAAATCAAGCCTAAAGCTGAATTCCAGATTGAGAACGTGCTCACTTCTTTGGAAAACACATCTGCAAACACCACAAGGCAACCAACTACGGCTTCCACAGTACCTTTCTTCACATTTCTCCCTGAAACACATTTATGCATTGTATCTGTAAAACACCTAACAATGAATTAACTAGTAATCTGGTGTTGAAAACTTCATTACATGGTACTCCTTGTGACAGTACAGAACATGAATGTACAAGACATTCTGCTAGCATAAAAAAGAACAATCTTTCAAAAACTGCACAGTAACAGACGTGAAACATGATCATCTTGTTTCTGAACTTTGTATTACTTTCTAAAAAATGTCTAAAATGCATTCTGAAGTTCTATGACCACACTGCTCCTCATTTTATCAAGGTAGCTGAGAAGATAGTCAAAAGTTATCAAGGCCTGAGGTGATACCTAAGGACACATTTGCGTGTGAAGCACAAATTCACTCCAGAGATTCAGCTATTAGATATTAATTCTAGCACCTGGGCATCAATCCAGACTCCTTATGCAGTTAGTGAAGCTTCCCAAATGTACTCCAGGCATCCAACTTAATTGTCTGAATTAGGTTAAATTTTTTATGTTTCTCTCACTGCATTGCTAACTTAATCTTAACAGCTCACACTAGTTTTTGTAGAAAATGATGCCTAATTCTTGTCAAGCAGTTACTATTTTACAGATGTACATCCAAAGACCTGAATATCATCCTCATAGTTCATCTTTCAACTTACATTTGCTATCATATTATTTAATTAAGAAACTTTCCTATGTATTCTTGGAAAACAGGAAATTGAAAATGAAAACTAGTTTACTTTCTTCTCACTCCACATTCTCCTGCCCCCTAAGGTCATTTAAAAAACAACATTAATAGATCACCATATACGTGCATATGTACACACAAAACCATTTCTGCAAACAGTTATACAAATATTTAATCTGATAAGAAAATTCAAATTCTGGAGAATTAAAATAATATTTCATGTCATACTTTTCAAAACAGTTGTAAGGGATACTGGTCATTTTAAAAACAGCCTACGAAATTCAATCTTTGTCTTTGTACTAAGAGAAAGGAAAAACCTTATCACGTAAGACTTTCAGCACAGCTCAAACAGCTCACAGCTATAAGCACAAATTGGCTTGTCACTCTCATATTAAGATTTGATTTTCAGAACCTTTTCTTTTAGAAAAAAATTGTTTAGATGGTTCTACAGCCCATATTTTGTCATAGCCTTCTGAAAGAGCCAATCTTTAAGGTCGTTAAAGGCATATTTAAAGGGCTTCATTTTGAAAAAATAGTTTGTCTTAATATCTGTAAAAGGTCTCTAATAGCAAACAGTTAGGATGTCAAAAATTTATCAGGTAAAAAAAATACTACAAAATTTTCCTACCAGTTGTAGTTCCTCCCAGTTTATTATTTCCTACCAATGGAATTAATAAAAGTAGTGAACTACACTGTAGTAATATTAACTTTCTATGGACTAAATTTAAAAGAATCAGTAATTTAGCAAATCTCTATTTCTTCATTTCACAGTCTTTTCTCATAATTTCCTGTTTCTTGTAACATGTTAGAGTGTTCCGAATCCATGCCTACCATTTTTCCTTTTATTCTTCCTTTTCACTCTACTTGTCCTGCCTCCAAGATCTCCCTTCAGCTCATCTCAGTCCCCTCCACTAGCATGGATAAGCCCATGAGGAGCACTCATTTTTGAGATCCTTTCCTCTCAAGCTCAGAAAGACCATCCTTCATTTAAAAAGTAGAATGGCCTTAAATTTAAGTTGAAATGCTATCTTTATAAAATTTAATAGGTATGTCATATACATAATTCCTATTTTAAATTCCATACAGTGTAACGTAATAGAAGGCTGGAAGGCCTTTTAAAGGAGAAAAGAATGTGTAAAAACAAAACACACAAAGAAGCTTCACTGGTTAAGTATACAGTCCTTACAAGTATCACATCATTAGTTTACAAGGTAGAGAAGAGTAATTTCTTACACTGCAGAAACTGTCAAGCTATGATTACAGCTTTTAATCTTAATAAGTCTTTTCTTCCACCCCTCACACCCACCTCCTCCCTTGGACCTGGGTTTATTTGCCCATCCAGTGAAATGAAATGAGAATACTGCTGTCTTTCAGCTACGCCAGTTCCACATTCACCAGAATCCTTTGCGGCCTCTAAATTAATGAATCTCTACACGTTCTAAACTCCTCTGCAGGCAGCTTTATTTCTTTTGAACAAACATCCACATGATTAGCAAACACCTTTACTTTGACAGACTGCCACTGCGATCCCTGGGTTCACTTGGGTACTGCAAAGCTGCTTTGACAGAAAGCCAGTCAGGCTGCTGCCATGTTGGGCTTGTTTTTACCTGCAACAAATTGAAGTTTCTGTGGTCATTTGTCCACTGCATTGCTTGTTGGATGCATCTCACAGCAGTGGAATTAATCACAGCATTCACTGTTACTAAAGTAGGGTTAGCTCAGAAAGTCCTCTCCATACTCGATGGTTTCCATCTCTCCAAGAAACTACCAGATTAAAGTTACCATCTCGCATGGCCTTATTTCCCCACAATAAGATATTATTCCCTTTCAGACTTTAAGTGTTACTTGCTGCAACCACCCAGCTCAAATGTCATGTCTGCTTCACGTTTCCCAGCAGTCCGAACAGCGGCACGTTTGGGTCAGAACCACCAAACTGGTGTACGCAACTTGTAGCCCTAGAGTCCTGGCATAGCGCTGACTGCAGCTAGGCCGCACGTGAAGTGTGACACTGAGACCTGCTTTCTGTTCCCTCTAATCGATGTGCTAAACATGAGTAGCCGAATTGTCATGACCTCTAGTATTTCACTAAAAAGAAGGTAATCTTCAGTGACAAATTCTCCGGTAATTACATCTACAGATTAAAACCTCCTCGCTCTTCCCTGTCACCCTCTGCTTCCTCCTCAGATATTGAAGCCTGCAGCTGTTCACAACCCCTTCGTGGTCTTCCTCATGTATCAAACCTTTTCTTGGAGCAGAGAGAAGTGAGAAGTTTAAAGGCAGTAAAACAATTTGTTGATGCAAGTACTGGCACCGATTTCCTTGTGTTGACACCAGTACTTGTTTGAGTCCACAGTGAGCTGATGCGGTGGTCTAAACTGACAGAAAAGGAGTCCTCCAAGAAGTCTTCACAATCCTGTAGATTTTCAGCAGCAAATTCCCTAAACCAGCACATCCCAGATGAGTATAGGTGTTGATGCAAGAGAAGGGGCAGACAGAACTGAACTACCTCTTTGAATGGCAACAAGCTAATCAAACGACGATGCACCCAATCATAAAATTCAATCCCGTACTTAGACAGACCATGCAGAGTTGCTGGTGTGGTTCCTCTCAGGGAATATAAAAATTTAGGACAACTGAACTGTTACTATTTAAAATCTCAAATAACAGTGGACTCATTCAACAAAGACATAAACACCCTGTACAAAGTGAAGTCCAGCATATTGCACTCTTTAGCTTTCTCACAATTAACGTATAAAAGAAAGGGGGTACTAAACACAAACACTTGGTTATGTCTTACCTAGAAATACAATGGTTCCAATTCACATTCAAAAATCCACAGATGCGATGCTAAACATTCAACGTCCGTCTGTGATAAAAAACATCCAAGATTACACTTGGGATCACTGTGCTTTTCCCTCTCTCAATTTTTAGATGAAACTTTCTATCTTAAAAAGGAAACACCCATGGAAAATGGAAATTTTCTTTGCAAAGTGAAATTTGTAGCATCCAAAATTTTTTTGAAGTAATACCATTCAAAAATGCTGTTGGGTTGAAATGATCAGGTACTTAAACTAAATTTTATCCCATGTAATTCTGCAGAACAGACTCAATTTAATTTGGATTTTATAATAAGCTGTTGCCAAGACTGGTACAGCCAAAGAAAATAATGTTCATTGATACTGGTATGCATTATATTAAGAATTGAAAGAAATAATAATGAAATAATGAAAAAGCGAATATATTTCCAAAACATTTAGCAATTTATAATAAAGGCTATATCTATTTGAAACAATATTTACATTGAAAGAAGTCTGGTTAAAGTGGTTTTAAGTTCAGAAATGAATTTTCCAATCTTTTGAAACTACTGAAATAAAGAATGTAATTTAGATGCCTAACAGTGATCATTTCATTCTGCAAGTGTTGAGGGGGGAGGCTGAGAGTAAAACCAAGGGGACCAGGTTCTTCATAAGGATCTATAAGGACAGCTGTTCTTATGTTACTTTTTCAACTCTTTAAATAAAATAAGTTACAGAGACACAAGTTTGCTCCCAGAACAAAGGTGAAGTCAACTTAAGAAAAAGAAATCCGCTGCAGAAAAGCTTGGAAGTGAACTTCCATTTCAACCATAACCTCAATAACGCTAATATAACTCCATAAACATTCTTCCCAAATATTCTGGTTCACTGTCCTCACAACTATGGAAAAACAGAGGTCCATAAATCAGATGAATTAAGCTTTGGCTTTGAAAAAACATGTGGTTGTGTTTCTGCAGCTATATTTATAAAGATATGACTAAAAACTAGTTCTAATCTAATGATGGATTTCTATTCATTTAATTTCAAAATAGTAGGAGTGCTTGATGGCTGTCTAAAGAGGAATTATCTTTTAAAACTCGCAGGTGGCATGGTGCAGATTTTTTTTTTCCTTCTAAAAATACGTTCCTTACTGCCAATTATAACAATTCATTATAAAAGCAGATTAAATTAAATCAGAATGTAACACTAATTTCCCAAGTAGAGCACCCACATAGGGAACTAATTAGGAATAATTCCTCTGTGTAAACAAACCTTTGTACCAATTAGTAGCTGGTCAAGTCAGGAAACTCCCTTTCTCTAGGGGAAAAAAGTCTATTTTCAGCATTGCTTTAGTTTGCTGCTGGCTGCACATTCTCTCCAGTTCTGTAGCAACAGAGGGGTTTTAGAACTTATATTTCAGAGAGTTTAATGGGAACCTGTTCAAGATTTGAAAGAAAAAAAAAATGGCAGTAGAAGGTGTAAAAAAAAAAAATTAAAAAAAAAATCACAGAATTAGGACTTCAAAAGGGATGAGAACAAATCCTGCTCTCTGCCTAAGCCAATTCTGTCCCAAGGGTTTTCACAGACCAGAACACTTAACAGTGAAATGATTCAAAACAAACAGTGGAGTAAATGAAAATGTGCATGGGAAGAAAAATTCTCAGTTGTTGTTCTATAATAAGGAAAGCAAACAAATAAAAACCTCAAGGTGAGAATATTATGCCCAGATAGCATTTTGAAAACATCAGTTCGGTGCAACAGTAAAACTACATAACAGGATGCCATTCAAGGGAGGCTGAGTATTCATTTATCATTTATTACATTCAAATCTGCTAGACAGGTGTTCTGTGCGAGACAAAAAGTACTGAAGTTGACTCTTACCTTGTTGAAGATGAACCAGAGCCTTCTGATATTTAGATAGGGGCTGCAGTCTGTGGATTTAAAAATTATTTTAAAAGAATTAGTAATTAAAACAGTTTCATTAATAACAAGTAAAAATCAGAAAAGTTACTTAAATGCCTTCAAAACATAGTAATTTCCCCCTTTTTTTTTAAAAAAAGCAATGAGTATTGCTGCAAGGTATCTTCTACTGTGCCTTATGCCCAGAGCAAAAGGTCAATTAATCTCATAGTACAGCACATCACAGAGAGTTATGCAGCTTACATGGGAAAGAAGCCAGGAAGGAGGCATCAGTGAACAGGCAAAGCAGGAACACCTCAGGGCAAGGAAAGAACTGGAAGCACCTCACAGAACCCAGAAAACCACCATTCCCTATAGAGCGGTGATGTAGTAAGAGACAACTTCTGAGCCTCCAGCCCTACTGGGTTGCAAAACCCAGCTCTAGATACCATCATTTTCTACAGCGTTTTACTGGTTGAAGATATATGAAAACATGACCCCTTCCCTCTTGACCCAACAAAAACAAAAATGACAAGTCTGAAGGACTCAGGAACACCAGCACTAATTAAATGAGCATCTGTGAGAAAGTTTCAAAGAGGGTATCCCACTTACCAGACCATGTTAACTCCCAAGCTACTAAGCATTTAGGTATTTAGCAAGCTTCATGTAATTAAGGTTAACTGGAAAGAGTGGTTTCGCAACAACGCAGCAAGATTCATGTTAAACAGAAACCAAAGCAGATTTACTACCAGAAATGAAAGTGAAGGTGATAGATAGAACAGAGTGGATGAAAATGAGGAGAAAGGATTACCAGTGGGAGGAAGAGACTGGAAAGAACAGAAATGGAAACACTGCAGGTAAAGAAGGAGGACTGTGAAATTTAGATGATTGTCAGAAATAAAAAAGGTAGAATTAAGCTTTGCAAGGGCAAGCCTAGCACAGACTATGCCGACATAACATAAACTGGCTTTGGAGGAATATCACAACACAAAAAAAGACCCTGCATCAGTTTGAGAAAGGGGAGGAAAGTATTTGTTAGCTAAATACCTTAAATACATTAATTAATCAATTAAATATCTCCTACCAAAGCAGACACCTGCAGAACTGTATTTATTTGAGCCATGACCTGATCCATTTATTTGATCCACTCCAGAAGGAGTTCATCAATGTGAAAAGATCAGGTTTTAGTCACTGAAGCCACAGGCAATACAGTTTAATTGAATTCACAACCCATTATCACAAGAAAGAAAACAGAAGTAAGAAAGGGAAAAAGGGGAAAGGTACTAAACTTCCACTTCTTTCTGGAAGTATTAAATGGATATACAATTTCAAAGATCATAATTTGAGAGTGAACAACCACTTAATTCCCTTCAAATGCACAGGACATATCTCACCAAATTCTACAGAAGTATTTGAACAGAAATGTTTTTCAGGAAAATTAATTAATTATAGACCAAGACTTACAAGTTTAATTATGGTAAAAAATTGCCAGAAACCTTTAAACTGTTTGCAAGTGGGACAGAAAAAAATCCAGGCTAAAACTCTATGGAATAAAAATGGAAGATTGCTATAAGAAATGAAATAGCATAAAAGTTGTGAAGTAGATGCAAGAGCAGAAGATAAAATATATTTGATAGATACTGTAGAATTTGTATGTTGCAAAACAAGACAATTGGATTGTTTAAAAAAACCTGTATGTTCATCAGAGCACATAAGCCTAGTGAGCTAGTTAAAAATCTTGAGATCTAACACAGACCAAAAGAAAGGTAAATGAGAATTTTCTTCAGTTATATTCATAATTTCCGTATTTTTATGTTAGATCAGTTTGTTCTGTTACATAACTTGGCTTATTTGGAGAAAATTAACAGTGCTGGCAACAATAAGCTCTCATGTAACAGGTGCAACCCACAAAAAGATTACAGACTGTGGCTGGAAAGTAGACAATAGCACAATTACTTTGGAAGTCGAACTGCGTTTTTATACAGCAAACCTAAATTTTGGAAACAAAAAACCAGCAACTATCAAGGAGCATCTCCTGTTCAGCTGAATCATGAAATTACTTTACAACTTATACAGAATAGCTACCCTAAGCACAACTTAAGTAGTAGCTAGCACTGAACTAGATGTTTAACAAAATACGCATTACATTCTGGAAGTCTGTTCTTTAACCTTTTTAAAAATTTATCCCAAATATCCAAATTTCTTTCAGTCGAAACAAAATCAAACTAAAACAATCTCAAATGAGAAGTAAAAACAATGTCAGTCCAATTCATATTAATACAATGAACAGGTATGAAACGTGCATTAAAAAAAGGCTATGAACAGATGCCAGGAAACACTTCTTGTTCCGCAAGCAATAACTCCGTGGAACGGGCTGCAAGGCAAGTTCATCGAGGTAAGACATTTGGACTGAGAGAGATGCCATTGAGTGGGAAAAAGCAAGTGCCATGGGAGAGAAAGAGGATAAACTACTCTGACTGAAAGAGCTTCAAATTTCCAGTTTGGGGTCTTTAAAAAGGAATATTCCTTTCAAAGTGGAGATAAACAGTCCAAGATTGATATCGCAGTCTTCCATAGGAAAGCAGGGTGAATGAAGAGGGACAACACTGTTTATAAAATAACAAAATACCAAGATATTCCTTACAACAATCCGACCTAAACATGGGGTGAAGGAACATGTTTATCAGCAACTGCTCTTCTCCTCAGGAGAATCATTTCTGAAGACACCAGCATGATAAAAATTGACAGAAATAAATAGACACTCTGGGAACCTTAGCAAAAACCTTAATGGTGTTTTAAAGGAAGGATGTCAAACAAGGAGGCAAAGCATCACATGTTAATGCAGAAGAGAAAATTCTCTTCTACTGTTTCGGTAACATCCAGTAAGTCAATTTATCCCTAGTTAAAATGCATTTATACAATGAAACACAGAAGTCAGTTCAGTACCCTCAGCACAGTAGTCTGGGTGACCTGCTGGGAGTAAAGCTTATTATCCACCCAGGGATTTGAGCAGTTGTAGTCCACAACCAATTTGACTTAAGGCAAAACACAGCTGCTACTTTGAAAGTTTCCTGCTGTGTAAGAAATAATTAAGGCTGCATGATCAGTATTCAACAAAGCATAAATAGCAAAGATGCTAAATTAATTCTACTTGCAAATAAAGAGTTAAGTGAAGTTGCATTACAGAATGGACTACATAATTTTGTAGTTCAAAGGTGAAACAGAAGCATTAAATAAGATGACGTGTGCGTCAGAGGCCAGACTCAAATCCTAACTATGCAACCACAATATTACTTCATGTTTTAGAAGTCCTTTCTCAAGAAGTAGAAAGTCTATGTTCCAGAATGAAGTAACAAGTCTATATTTTGATTTAAGATACAAAAAATAAAAAAGGAGCAGCAGCAGAGCACACTTATCAATATGTACTGAAAAAGCACAGGCTCATTAAAGCCTTTACTACCAAGCTCATACTATTTAAATATTATGCAGAAAGATGAAAGAGATGTTGATGGCAATACAGATACTTCAGGACAGTTCATCCTTAGAGCATCCTGACCAGAGCTTCGATTCTGTCCCCATGCAACCCTCAAACCACAAACCGAACCAGGAATTGCAAGCCCAGGAATGGAACTTGGCCTGTCACTGTCCACGTGGGGACCAGGAGCTGTTTCTGATCGCTGGACCACTTCCAGGTGGAGGGATACGTGGCCAGTTCACCAGGCAGCCTACGTCATCCCAACAGCTATTCCTCATCTCCTATAGAAGAGAGGTGGTGAGACAGATGGAAGCGCTCCACGGACTACAGTCAACCCGTAAGTTGTCTGTTGGATCAGACTCTGCTAAGTCATTAGGATGCCAATAGGTTTAACACTGCTTCAAAAAAAAAAAAAAACAAAACCAACACACAAAAAACAGACAAAAACCTCCCACGCCCTACAGGTTTTGCTAAATATAAAGTTAGATTTGCACGTCCTTGAGAGGAGGCAATCAGACAATTAGAAGAGGACCGAAACATCTGCTTGAGACAGGGATTCCCCAGACAAAACTTCCTAAGGATCATGACAACTCAGGTTTGCGCAAGCAGGTTGCTACTGCTCCTTTATTTAACAGAAGGCAAAGCTTAGGACAGGGATAAATTTTACACTAATGCCAGGATATACATCCTCTGGTTGAGGACACTGTAGATGCCATCTGCTTACATTTCATTTATTCATTTTGATTTAAAATGCCAGGCCATAATTCTTCATAATTTTTTTTTTTAAACGAGCACTTTCCAAATGGCTAATTACACCTGTGTATTCCCTAGGGCTTTTCTTATAACAACAATATGAAACTCAATTATTCTATGATTTCAAGTTGCTCTGGATTATTTTTCCAGCTTTCCAGACACAGCTTCTCACTTTCAGGTTTGACAGAATTTTTTCTCTTACCTTTCTAAGCACACAAAGAAAGGTAATCCTGCCATTGCCTTACCAAAGAAGCTGCTGAATCCCAGCTTCCTGGAAAGCAGGATCTGTGGCCACATATATGTCAGAAAATAAAACAGATCAGGGCACACAGCCACACTCTGAGCTTGGAACCAGTGAGCATGGTAGAGCTCATGGCTGTACAACTAAAATCCTATCCCTCCAAAACAGCCTGGCCAGATCCAAAGAGCCTTTTGGAAACGATCCATAGTCTCTCCTAACCCCAGAACTATGCTTGGGCATTATCTGGGAAAGCGTTAGTTGGCACAGGACAAAACTGTGTCACGAACAGTACTAAAAATGTAACAGTACAGTCGCATGCCATATCCATTCCTTATTTAGTTCCTACTATGAAAATGCATCACAATTATAGTACCCAGTTCCTTCTGGAGAATATCATTTTTAGAAGTTAATTCCATACGTAGCCAATGCATTTCAGAATTAACAAGTCACCTTTTCCAGGCATTATAGCTTCTGCCTTTAATATCACATCTTCACCTAGGTGATAGTTGCCTTCAAACCAAGAGAACAGAACCAAATAAATGTGTAACAGTTGAGCCTTTTTATTTCCACATGTATTATATGCAGCACACGTGAAAATATGTACTCTCTAGGTTTTGGAGTTTTTTAATGTGTTCAGACAGACTGAAGATGAGCATCTGACTTCTTCATTTCAGCAAGCCTGGACTGATGCCAGTAGAACATTGGTCTTGACTGTCAGCTGGTATAAAGCAGGCATAGCTCTACTGACAGCATCCCAATGCACAGCAGCTGAGACTGCTTCTCCAAACTTTACCCACATCGGGGTAGCGGGCAAGGAAGAAATTCACTTTACAAGATTAGCATTTCAGGAACAAATCTGTGGGTTTTTTCAATAATTCACATACTTATATATGTCTTCACAAATTTGTTTCTTTCTTCTGAGTCGGAAATCCCAACTTATTTACTTTAAAAAAATTCATGCAAACCTGAATCAAAAACATTTACTCTTATTTTGCACAAAAAGAAACACAAGCAAGAAGTCTTTGTAAATGCAACGGAGGCATATAAAAATATTCCAAAGGAAAACACAACTACCATGGTGCAAATGTGGATGTAAATATTATACTTAGCAAGAATCACTGTGTTTAAAACTTTGTATAGATCTAAGTGATTATGCAGTACCACAGGATACTGAAAAATTACACTGACAGTACAAAAACATACACCACTTTCACAACCTCTTACCTACAGATCATCTCACTACATGCTTCTTCATTCCCAACGCTGCTTACCTTGGAGTATTCTTAAAAATGTGATGAATAATATTGTGAGTTGGGTTTGCGTGGCCAGGTTCCGGTAGCAGGGAGACTACAGGGGTAGCTTCTGTGAGAAGCTGCTGGAAGTTCCCTCCTTGTCCAACAGAGCCAATGCCAGACGGCTCCAAGACGGACCCACCGCTGGCCAAGGCCGAGCCCATCAGTGACGGTGGTAGCGCCGCTGGGAGAACAGGTTTAAGAAGGGGGAAAAAACTTCTCAACAGCAACTGCAATTGGAGCCGGAGAGAGGAGTGAGAACATGTGAGGGAAACAGCCCTGCAGACCCCCAGGTCAGTGAAGAAGGAGGGGGAGGAGGTGCTCCAGGCGCCGGAGCAGAGATTCCCCTGCAGCCCGTGGGGAAGACCCTGGTGAGGCAGGCTGTCCCCCTGCAGCCCAGGGAGGTCCACGGGGGAGCAGATCTCCATCTGCAGCCCCGGGGAGGACCCCACACCGGAGCAGGGGGATGCCCAAAGGAGGCTGTGACCCCGTGGGAAGCCCGCACTGGAGCAGGCTCCTGGCAGGACCTGTGGCCCCGTGGAGAGAGGAGCCCACGCTGGAGCAGGTTTGCTGGCTGGACTGGTGACCCCGTGGGGGACCCACGCTGGAGCAGTCTGTGCCTGAAGGACTGCAGCCCGTGGAAGGGACCCATGCTGGAGCAGTTCGTGAAGAACTGTCTGCTGTGTGAGGGACCCCACCCTGGAGCAGGGGAAGAGTGTGAGGAGGAAGGAACAACAGAGACAACGTGTGATGAACTGACCACAACCCCCATTCCCCATCCCCCTGCGCTGCTCAAGGGGAGGACGTGGAGAAATCAGGGGTGGAGTTAAGCCCATGAAGAGAGAGGGGAAGGTGTTTTAAGATTTCGGTTTTATTTCTCATTATCCTAATCTGATTTCATTGGCAATAAATTTAATTTAATTTCCCCAAGTCAAGCCTGTTTTGCCCATGACAGTAATTGTCGAGTGATCTCACCCTGTCCTTATCTTGACCCACAAGTCTTTCATTATATTTTCTCTCCCCTTTCCAGTTGAGGAGGAGAGTGATAGAGCAGCTTTGGTGGGCACCTGGTGTCCAGCCAGGGTCAACACACCACAGTATTGACAAAACTGCATATTCTTCTGTAAAACCTTGACAAACCATTTATAACTGTTGGAGTACTGGCTGCCAATCTGGTCCAGTGAGTCCACCTAATAACCATCTGTTCCAGCCTAATAGTCCCAGATGATGAACTCCCACACCCCAGTTTACGTGGGAATACTTTAATCATAGTGCCTTGAACTACAGGTACAATTTCTGTCTTTCAAAAAGATGAAAAGATGACAAATCCACCCAGCAGTGACATCAACACTCAACTAAAGACCATCACTCCAATTAACCAGAAAACTCACTATCAGATCTTCCAAGAAAAACAACCAAAAACCTACAACACACCAAAACCGCTCCCACATAAGTGAAGTAACAAATTTATTAAATCCCAGCGATGATAACACTGCTGGCATGCGACAGACATCTGTTTCTCACAGATCTTGGCCTACATCCTAGTTCTGATGTGGAAAAAAAATAATTAATAAACCATCTTGAAAGAAAAAGTGACTTTAGATCCAGAATTAGTATGGTCCTTTTGCTCTGTTCCCGGGATACCTATGGTGACACTAGAAAAGGATGATGCTAGGAAATGACTGCTCATTACCGAGATCTTCATTTTCTCCAGCTCCCTTTGGACTCCTTGACAAAATGCCTAATTTCATAAGAAAGTAAATGCTTGGGTCGAAGTTCTCCACTTTTCACAGTTGCCAAAGAAAAAAGTCTGGTTTCCACAGGTAGATCCATTCTGCTGTGATTTCTAAAACGCCTTGTGCTAGACTGAGCAAGAAGAGAGACAGCTGATTTACATGCCCCCATGTCAAATCGTTTCACAGCATCAGTAAGTAAAGGGAACATACAAGGCTGACGAAACCCAAGCTGATCAATACTGTGAATCATTGACTCGGAGACAGCTTTGAATGCACATGCAGGACATCAGCAGGCAGCACAGTTGAAGCTGACAGTTCGAGACCATCCTGGTGCTGGCTGCACACTCCGATGCCAAACCAGGAGCCCATCAAACACCACCTAGTAACCCACGGCAGAAGCAGGTTGGATCTTATTTAGAGCTGTTAATTGCCTTCGTTCTATGGAGAAAATGTGATCCTCATCAGTGGGAGGGCTATGCTTTTTGTCAGAATATGTCAAAGGAAGTCAGGCAATTCTTGCTTTACTGTACACTGAAAGTCACTGTAAGACTGCAGAGCAAGTGGCCTCAAGGACTTCTCCAGTCACAGAAAGGCACTGAGATGTCCAGATTTGAATTCTGGGCAAGTCTTCAGAGAATCACCTGAATAGTCTGTTTTCTGGAAAACCGGACATGAAACTTTTTAACAGTGAAAAATTAAGCAATAAACTTAGGCATGCCTACCTATAGCCACTGGCACAAGATGGGAAAATACCACCCACAGTTATTCTTTGACCACCAGCAGGAAACTGTCTGCAGGTTTGGAGGACAGCCTAATCCCCGAGAACTGGGATTTTTATCTTCTTTCCAAGCTCATTTATATCCAACTTCCCTTCAGAACCTCTCATCCATATAGAAAAAAAAAAAAAGTTATTAGAAGAATGAAATGTTTTACTTCAATGTCAGTTGAAGGGAATACTACCACATACTCTGCTAGCAATACCACATTAAACACAGAAAGCAGAATGTCTTGTACCATGTACAAGAAACAAACCTACCTGAATAACCTCCCCCCCCCGATCCTCATCTTGTGATTCTCTCTAAAGCAAGTCATATGGCAGCACTTTTTTCCTTTTATGGGCAAAAAAAAGGAGAAAGGAAGTCAGCACCCGAGTGGGACTGCATTGCCACATGAATCAAGAAGCTCAGAGCTGTACTACTACTCACTCATCCCTACCTCAGTGCATTAAGAATATATACCCTCAGAGAGGGATACCGTGAATCAACTGCCATTTACTTAATGCATATATAACTACATGTCACCAAGTGTTTCACGCTGAACTTGTCACTAGAGAATGTATTAAAAACTAAAGGATAGAGGGCATGTAATATATTTGCATTTGCTTATCTACCATCTCCTTTCTTTGTGTGAATGTCCTGTCAATAGCATGCGAACTTCTTCTTTGGGAAGCAGCTGTAGTGATAGTATGACGCAAAGCAGCAATTAAAATTATAGTACTTTGCCGCATGAATTTCCGCACGTGTCCCACACCACCCCAGTGCCCACCACCCACACCCAGCTCGGTTCACCTTCCTTTTCTTCAGCAGCTCTACAAGATGGAGTCAGGAAAAGTTACTAATGACCTGACTTACCAAATTTGGCTTTTTTTGAGAGAACTATGGAAATTTCATTAGCTCAACACTAGGGAAAGGTAAATGACATACAGAATTCATTATGTATCAGGCAAAAAAGGAATAAAAGCCTTGTTGTTCTTTTATCAAGAGAAAGAAAGAAATCATTGTTTCTGCCTCAATAACCGATATTAGAGTTAAAAGCCTAAGTCATGAGGACTCCCACCCATAAATAGCTAATGAAACGAGAAATTATAAGGAAACACATCTCCTCTCCATGCATGGGTGATGGGATCAGCAGCTTGTAAGAACTCCCATCTCCTGCCCAAGCACAGGCAGCAGGGCGCATCAGCCAGACCACCACAGTGTGCAGACAGCCACCCACAGGACACCAGCAGACATCTCCCGTGCAGTCAGGGAACATATTTGTCAGCCTTACAGGTACCCATCATTGATTCAGAACCACCTTGCTTTCCCTCAGCTGTTTATGTGCAGTCATTTGGAGTTCTATTTGAGTATTGCAACTTAATATTCGACAGCTTGCTTTGGGAGTGATGCTGAAAACAACTGAATTCAATTACATGAGTTATGCTTGCTGGGTCACAGCCCACGCATCAAAGTCAAAATACAGATAAGCATTTCCAGGGTCAGAGTCTCTGTCCTTAAAACTTTTTTCTTTTTTTTAAGGAAGGAAACAGTTTCCCTGGTTATCAGATCATTATCACGTCAGATCACATGGCCGAAACAGCAGAGTTCACTAAGGAGTTTAAAATAATCTCATAATTTTTTGAAGTCTAACATTGCTCTTAGACAGAAAATGGAATTTGTTAAATATATGTGTGTATATATATATTTCTTACTGTTAAAGACTACCACTTGCTCCTTGGAAGCTTTGAAGCGTTACCAGTGCGTATTTAATTCTCTTTTGACAAATGTTACTTCAGTATAAACATGGAATATTTCTTTAAAAAGTAGTATCTTAACTTGTAGGTGTCCCTTTGTCTTATGAATAAATTAGAAGACACTGAATAACAGCAACCGCAAAAGTACAAACACTTTATTACGATTGTGGTGACTCAGACTGCCAGGATTTGGCAGCCCACAGTGTTCCTCAGCAGCAGAACAAAAGGGGATTTTTTTTGGCAGATTTACTTTTAGTTCAGTAAAGGACAACATGATACTGTCTGTGCCATAATGAATCAAAACCTCAGTAAAACAAAGGCGTAAGTAGTCAGACCCCAATAATTTTTTTGTCTCACAGTATAAAAATGGACAAGCAGATTATGTATACTTCTAAGGCCTCTAATATGTGTGCTCTCTCCCTGTCTTTCAGGAAAAATAATAACATAAATAAAAGTAGTAAGATTATCTAGTTGCAGAAATACAATTCAGTTCTACAGGCAACACATTCCCAGAATACTTCGAGATCAGGAAATATTTTCTGTTTTCCTCTTGAATACAAGAGATGTTGATACAAAATAGCAAGTAGATTTTTTAACACCTTCTCTAATTAAAAACATAAACCCCATAGACTTAAGTATCTCACTCTAACAAAACCTCTTGAGTATTCAGAGCATGAAACACATTTTGAGAGAGACTCGTTTTTCCAGCATCCCCGTCATGATCTCATTTGGAACAGCAAACCAACCCCGCAGTAATTGGTATTACAGAGCTCTGCTGCAGCACAGCCTTGTTGAGAGGGTGAGGGAAGTGTTCCAGTCCTACAGGGCATTTATGCTTTAATAATAAAAACATAGGAAAAACAGTTACACAATATCAGCTCCCATTTCCTTTGCCGCCATCAATTATTAGGGATGATTACAAACTTATTTCCAGAAGCTTCTAAAGATGCCAATATCTGTCATGAAATCTTTATCTGAAGGAGTCACCAACAGTCTACAGATGATCCTTGAAGCAAAACACTGTGCAATTACAAAGCAATAGAGTACAAGGAGTCAGACTGTGTATATGTGGGTGGCAGAAAGTATAACTGAGACAAAATTAGACTGTTCCTGGAAATAAAATATAACAAATTTAACAATCTAGCCTTCCAAAATCTAAACATCTATTTCTAAGATCTAAAAATATCTAAAGTTTTTAACAACTCTGAGGCATATTATAAAATTTTCCCCTCACCATTGCCTCCCTCGCTCAATTTCCACAGCATTAAACGAGCCCCTTCCAAAAAATTGGGACCAGCAAATCATCTGTGCCAAATAAATACCACTGCACATCTCTCTCAGAGGCTATTTAAACACAATTCTGGAATCAATTTACTGGAGATAGGATCATATGGACCAGTTACCAGAGAGAATTTTCCTTCTCCAAAACCAATTCAGCTCCATAAGTGGCACCATCACTCAGCTTTTCCGTACCAGCTAA
This sequence comes from Buteo buteo, assembly GCF_964188355.1. Lineage (NCBI taxonomy): Eukaryota > Metazoa > Chordata > Aves > Accipitriformes > Accipitridae > Buteo > Buteo buteo. The sequence continues at coordinate 12,858,790 of NC_134187.1, read as the reverse complement.
CAACCAACAGTAATGAAGTTTTGCCCCACAGCTCCGCATCTCTATTAACATGCATGAGAGAAACCAGAAGATGAACTTTCTCCCCCTCTTCCCAGAAAGCCATTAACTCAAGCTAACCTTCCAGACTTAATCCAGGGCAGCTGCAAAACAAAAATTATAATGATCAGGCTAGATACCAAATACACTTGCAATAAAGAAAATAAAACAGAAAGCAGGTTTTCTTTGAAATGTCTTTGAAAAACAACAAAACAACCCCTTCCTCCTGCTTCCCAGTCTAACCACATTTAGCCTAGATAACAACAGTCTTAGGACTCTACCAGGCTCAGTTCAGTTGCAGAGGCAAATAGTACCGAGCTGTCTTAAAATACCCCACCTTTCCAGTAGGCGCTAGTCCATCAGGACATGGGTCTTCTAGCCGTCTGCTAGCCAAGCACAGACACGGTGGATGTTGTAAACCATTTCAGCAAGGATGAGATAGATGCCTATGCTGGACAACTGAATTAACCAGCCTCAAATTGTGTTCTAACCCCCAAATAAGGGCTTTCTCCTGAAAGGAACCTCAGTCTTACCAAATTCTGGCCTTCGTCCCCCCCAGATCTACACTTTTCTTAGATTTACTAGTCCATATGAGACTAGAAGCACAAAATGGACACACGGGAGAATTTTGAGCATGGCTACAATAAATTTGGGTATAAAATGGAAATTACAATAACTGGGATAGTAAGCAGGAAGCCATCTAACCTAACAGGAAACAAAGTTGTGAAGTCTGTACCTTAAATGTCACCTGTCCTGGAAGCTCAAGAGATACCTATGTTATTAAAAAGGGTTGTAAAACCCTCAGGCCTCCCCAGGAGCAAGATGCAAAGTCACCCCTTTCACAAGCTGATGAGGAAAGGAGTCATGCAATTTTGAAGTTTCAGATGAGAAGGTAAGAGCGTGCCCCCAAGCACCATTGAGCAATATAAAAGCATCAGGAAAGCAACCACAGAGGAAGTAGAAGTGGGTGGTAGGCTCTTTCCAGGTTGAGAGGCTGGCTCACAACCACATCTCTGCATGCCAGGGTAATGCCCTAACCCACAGACTATAGTCTGTCCTAGACTATTCCCACTCAAGCTATGAAATGGAAAAATATCTATCAAATGAAAGAATGAAACACCCATAGAAACCAGATTCCCCTCACCTGAATGCCTTAATTACAGGGCAGGAGGCACTCTCCCTCTGGCCTAATTAATTCTTTTTTTCAAAGTGACACAGTTGCAGGTGAAATAAAGGACAGCTTATGACATGCTGCTTGTTGCCCTCTCCTGGGAAGAGGGAGATGTGAGCTCAAGTTACTTCAAGCTGAAAAGGGGACAGAGAATCAAGCTTCATACTTCATAAGCAAGGGATGTAACTAATGCACCATCAAATATAAGAAGAGGGAGAGATAAACATCATTGCAAATGCTTCTTCCTCAACTTTGAGTAAATAGCTTACACTTACTTATTTCTTAGTAAAACAAGCTTTCCAAATCCTGAGGGAACATTCCCATGTCAGCATGCCAAAGACAGTTAGGCAGGAGAGAGATGCCACTCTCCAGAACAGTCACGCTGTAACAGCTCTGGATGGACGCAGAAATGAAGCTCTGTGCATCTGATTTTCCTCACAGTAAAAAATGTGCTTTCAGACATGAGTTTTACAAACACCAACCTTAGCTTTGAGGCATCTAACTGTAAAATAGGCCAGTAAAATAATTTATGAATTCAGGCTGTAATACAACAGGGAGAAGGATTCCCCCCCTCCAAATCCCATAAATTATATATAAAAAAAGCTTCTAACAACTATTTAAATTTTAAGTTAAACCTATGTGCATCAGAGAGCTATAGGAGAGTACAGAATGGCTTTTATCTAAAATGTTCGTCTACACATCCCCTTAAAAACATCGAACCACCTCCAGAGTGTTATTAAATTGTGCAAACTCCAATGCCTATATATGACTCGGTCATCCAGAGCTCATCACAGACAAACAGGGGACCAAACTCAAGATCCCAGTATGCTCCATGCTGTATTCTAGACATGACAACTCCCATGCCATATTGATGCTCTTCAACAGGTCTGAGGGACACATGCTTATAGATCACATTTATTAACCTAAGACTTTACCCAAACTGGACTAGCACTTGTGACAGGCACACATAACACCACAAGTTGCACTGCTACTGGAACCTTCAAAATGAACTTTTCACATTTTACGAACTTCACAAATTCCTTACACAGATTTACTCAAAAATAAGCCTCGGACTTACATATTAGTTTCACCTTTTGCACTGCCAGTCATCCAGACCATGGTGTTAAAAGTCGACCTGTCCATTGCCACTACGAACAGCCCTGTAGAAGTATTATCACGGACAGGTAAAAAAGGATAAAATGCACAAAGAAGTCCCACAGAGGACTAGTTTTGTAGTCTATTGACAAGTTCATAAATTAGACAAGAATATTTCAGCCACTGGCCTGCAAAAGTAATCATTCCTTAATTAAGGTAACACTGACTGATATTTAACTTAATGTCAACATGAAGATACCAACTATGAGGTTATTTCTAAACATTTAATACTAAATAAAAACCTTTCAAGCACCTGTGTGTCAGTGCTGCACTGGGTCATACCTGTCTTAAAAAGTATTTGTCCTACATCTATTACTGTTATTTTTCCTACAGAAGCAACTACTGCTACCAGTTTAAATCAAGAACTTGTATCAAGCAGTATATAAAGACAGAAAATAAGACACGTTTTTCATTTTAATTGCAAGTGTGAATTGGAATTCTGTGAAAGTAGAAGAATGGTAAATTCAGTACTTCACAAGAATTAGGACCTGTACATCTCACATCATTCACATCACTCTCATCATCATTCACACAAGTGCATAGCAGCTTCTATTACAATTTTAATTTAAACAACAAAATTCAAATTTATGACTGTTTTTTGCAACTCTCAAGCTGCCCCATATATTAAATATTTTAATTCATGCCTCTCAAACTGTCTTCTCTGATTTAACATTACTGTTTTGCATTCCTAGATAACATGAGTAGAAAGCACTGCTAAAAGAATGATTGATAATACTGAAACAGATCCAAATACATACTGAATTCAGCACAGAGGAAACACTAAGAGGTTTTGGCTCCTTCAAATCAACATATATTATTAGCACGCATATTTCTCTGTCCACTGATATTATAGGTCACATTGACATACTCAGTTTGTCTCCAGGGATTTAATAGGAGACCTAATGACATCTGGATTGCATACAGGTTTTGGATATAGAATAGTATTTTTCTGTTTTGTATGAAACGTGAACTGAACGATCAAGTTCATGTGCTACTGCATGCATTAGGCACCTAGTGCTAAAGAATGCCAGTGATTCTACAAAACTCTTTAACAGTTTCTCTGAAAACTTTAATTAAAAGGGCATTTGGAAATACATATATATGTGATCAATTAAAGAGGTCTTATTTATAGTATCTGTACACCTATAAAATACGATTTCTGTTAAAGTATGGGAATTGTTAGTCATCTAAATAACATCTAGTATTTTTGACACACATTTTAAGCTCTCATTTTGTGTAACACACAACATGTGGAAATCTGCAACATACTGCACATGCAAATCCTCAATGTCTTTGTGAGACTACCATACTGCTGAGGACAAGATATTTCAGCCTGACAAAACAGTGTCAAAAAATGATGTCACGAAGACAAGCTAAGCACACTAACAAAGAATTATCCTCCCAGCACTGTAAAATTCACTAATAGACTCACTATTATGAAGAAATGACATCTGCTGACAGTAACTATGCAGTAGTATGCATGATGATCACCATTTTTCCTTTGTGAATTAACCAAGTATTTTTTATTCTAATTACTGGCATACATTGTCTTTTTAATCACTTGTGGTTTGTTTACTTTCTGTTTTTAATAAAGAACAGAAGTTCACGGAAAAAAACCTAAGTGTCACTGCAAAAACAGCACAGGAGGGTAGTGAAGAAGTACAGAGCAGGATCCAATAAAATATTAGAAACCATCTAAATAACCCTGAGAGCCTCACTTGTACTTGCCATAGTTTACATTTAAGTGAAACCTTAAAGACCAGATAGACTATACTATAGTGGTTCAAACTGAATAATTTTATTCTTAGTTGCTACTTTATGCTTTTTATGAATTTAAGTCAAACCCTTCATGCTATTCCCATAATCTGTAATTTCATTTCATTAAAACATTTTTTTAAGTCTACCCTAGGAAAGCTAAAGTCATAAGTAGTAGGGCTTTATTGTTAGTTTTTAATTTGGGCCTGTTGAGGTGGGGGGTTAGGGGTATTACAGGAGAAAGAAGAATCAAACACGAGAAATTACAAAGTTTATTCCTTAAAAAAATAAAGTAGTACATTGCTGATGTGTAAGTCTTCCTTACATGTTATAGAAATATACAAGTTAGCATAACAGAGAAAAGGGAAGTATCAGCTTGGTTCTTCCCTGTGTAATATGAGTTGGGGTATTTTTGTAGAGCAGTGCTGAGCATGTGAAATTCCTTGCCCACAAGGCAACCTCATGTCACGACAGCATTTCATTCCAGACCTCCCCACCTAAGAGTTCACAGCCAAAGTCGTTTTCATTATTTTCTGACCTTGCAGATGGTGAGAACAGGAGAAGCAAAGCAAAAACATCCTTGTCCCCCTTAACTTACCCCTTCCCCATACACATATAAACTGTCTTTAGGAGCTGGTAAAAAATAGCAGAGGGTTCAAAGATGAGCTGTATGGCAGTCAAAGACTACCAGGAACAGGCTGGAAACCAACACGCATCACCACCCTTGGCAAGTTATTACCAACACCACCGAAAGCACGGAGCATTCAATTTTACAGAGTGGCGTCACGTATTACTAAGTCACGTATTACTAAGACCTTAGCATAACAAAACCCAGATAAATAAAATTAAAGCTAACCGGTCTCGAAATTAAATTAGGGAAATAATAATAATAGGCAGAGCAGATGCAAGCGCGGTATCTGTTCACTGTAACACATCTCAGCGTGGACAGAGATTCAAACACCGAGGTGAACGCGGCGTTACAGCTCGCGTTTTTCACCTCGTGCCTAGCGGCATCCCCCTGGAAGCACCGCGTTCACAGCAGCCCGCATCCAACAACCACCCGCAGCCGGAACACAAAGTTCTGGGGATAATCGAAGTTGGGAGCTTAATCCCCCCCTCTCCCCCCGCCACAGCCCAGGCGTACTCACTGCTGCACGGCGCTACGCCGGGTTGTCCGGCCGGTGTCCTCGGCCAGCCTCACAGCTAAGCCGGGCTCCCCCGGGCCCGGGTGCAGGCGGAGGCAGGTCCCCGCACCGGCGCTGTTCTCCCCCGCAGCCGCGGCGGCTCCGGCATCCACCGGCCGGCAACGAGAGCCCACAGATTTCCAGCCCGGAGGGCCCGTGCCCGGGGGAAGCGTCTGCCCCGGCGGGGGCTCGCACCGCAACCGACGCCTTTCCAAACGCAGCCGGCAGCCGAGGCGAAGCGAGCCCTCCCAGCGCCCGGCGCTACGGGAGCCGCCAACGCTCTGGGGCCGGCGCTCTCCGGGGCAACAGTTGGCCGCGTCCCCCGGCCCCCGCCGCCAGGCCGCCCCCGCGGCGGCGGTGCGAGGGGCAGGGGCAAGCCGCGCCGCCCGCGGCCCGGGCCGGCCGGGGCGGGGTGAGCCCGCACCGAGGAGGGGGCACCAAGGCGGCCGCGAGGGCAGGGGGGCGAGGGGAGAAAGCCGCGGGGGCCGCAGAGCCCCGTCCCCGCCCCGCCGCCGGGGGGGCTGCTGCGAGGGGCGCTGCGGGAACGGGCGGCGGAGGCGGCTCGGCTCGGCTTAGCCCGCCCGCCCCCGCGCAGCCGCCGGCACCCTCCCCCTCGTCTCCCCGCTCACCTCAGCCGCCCGTCGCCGCTCGCCGCCGCAGGGACCCTCGTCCATCCCCCGCGCCTCAGAGACAGCCGGCGGCACTGCGCGGCGCGGCCCAGCCCGGCCCGGCCCAGCGCGACGCTCGCAGACCCGCCCCGCGGTGGCTGCGTGCGGCTCCCGCCGGCAGCCGGCCCCGGGCGGGCGCGGCTCCCTCGGACCCGCCTCCCGCCGCCGCGGGCTGAGGGGGGAACGGGGACGGGGACGGGGACGGAGGCGGGGGGAGGCGCCCTCCGGCGCCCGCGGGGGCAGGAGCGGGAGGAGGGGACCCCGGGGCGGTGGCGGAGGGGGGGGGGAGGCGGCGGGGCTCTGAGCGAGGGGAGCGGGGACAGGAGGCGGCGGGGGAGCGGGGTCCCTCGCCTCGCCTCACCTCGCCTCGCCTCACCTCCGCGCAGACCTTACTCGGGGACCCTCTGGCTCCTCAGCCCGGCGGGTGGCGGGGGGGGCACGACTGGGGGGTCTGCTTAGAAATAAGGGCAGGGAGACGTGCGGCTGGTACCTGTGCTGCACCCGCGCCCGGGGACATCGGCACTGACCCAAACCCGCCCCGTTTCGCAGAGATCCCATCCCCTCTCCTCCCAGCGGGTGGGCTCTTTTTTTTTTTTCTCTCTTTTTTTTTTTTTTTTTTCCGGGTCTCTGTGTGTGTGTAAATGCTTGAGTTCAGCGGGACTGCAAATACAGGTTTTGCATTTCTGGCTTTGCAGAAGGCAGCACTTCCTCAAGACGTCAAAAGCAGATCTGAGCCCATTCACAGCTCGTGAAAATACTTTGTACTTCCTCTTGCTGCTTTGAGGGTTAAATAAGGCTAAAGTTGCAAGAGTGGCTACGCAGCGCTCAGTTTCCCCCTTCCCCAAAAGCCAGCCTATGAGTCATTTACAGGAAGAGAGAAAGAAAAAAAAACCAAACCCAAGAAAAAAGCATACAAGTAACAATATTGGAAGTACAGCATAGAAATATCTGGTTATTTGTTCATACCAGGGTTTTGCTTGCCGAGCTCTTTAGATGTGAGAAGCCATGATGCTGACCACAAAGCCATTACAGCATTGTGCCAATGAACCTGAGAGTTCGCAGCTGCATTCTGCCTGGGGCAGACGCTTCGAAGAAAGGGCCTGCGCGCACCGAGAGGTGTGATTCTCATGAATAAGGCAAGTTTTGAAGAGCTGTGACGCCAAGTGGTTTGGTAGAGCTGTGAGCACGCAGGGTCTGCTGCTGACTTGACACTCTGGCCTGTCACTCCCACTGAGCAGGCATCCCAGAGCGGCATCACTTGCACGCTTCAACTTCTTGCCTTTACCGAGGCTGTATCCAGATGTCCTTGAACTGTTCTTCTTTGGCCTGAAAATTCCAAATTTTCTAGTTAGAAAATAATTTGAATGACATACTTAGTCTATTAAAAGGCTTGGTGTCTGTTACTGTAGCACATGTTTAATATAGCTACCCTTACAGCACCCAGCTTAGTAGAGCACTAAGCTGCTGGCTTGCATTTTTTCTCCACAAGTCTCAAAGTAAGTACCTTGTAAAAGAAGTAAATAGCATTGCTCCACTTTCAAGCGGGAAGAACAGTCACATGTAAAACTTGAACCAGGAGGGAGAACTGAACCTCAGAGTCCCAGCTAGCAGCTTAATGTCCCCTTTTACTTTTTTTTCTGGGGCATGCCTTCTGACTGCTGTATAATGGACATGTCTTCATCTGGATGCTTTTACAAAAGAAGAGGCAGCTGTTACGCATAATTTGGAAATATTCTGACTCTATTAGTGCATGTTGTGTATGCTGTCAGATTGTCTGCACTAAATGCATCAGGGACTTAGCCAGAAGAATATTTTGATTCTGGGTATGGATAGTATTTAGGAGTTAGAAAAGTCCAACTTTTAAATCCTGCCAAAAACAAAGGGACTGTTATATATTGATGAAATGAACTGTAGAACATCTACATAGCTCTAGTGTCACATACTGCCGTAAGACTGAAGTTGAACAGCCTGTAGGGGAAATGGCAGGCGAGTGATAGATTTCAGATTCTCAGCTCTGGACAATGACGTGAGAGACCAGGAAATAATTGTTTAATGGGTTACTTGCGTATTAGCCAAGCCACAGTGACTCTCTGTGCAGAACTGTCATCCCAGTGCTGATGCGAGACAAATTCAGTTTGAGGCATGTCGGTAGGGTTCAGATTCCTCAATAAAGTCATCTCTTATCCCAAAAAGTTCTGCCTCGTTTCTACCAGCCCCATCCCAGCACATCAAACACCCTAAACTTCTCAAATGAAAGGATGTGCTTGCATTTACACAGGTCAATTGTGCCTCTCAATTTAGGTATACAAACACCTGAAAGTTCTTAGACATTAATTAGGAGTCTAATCTCCCATTAGAGTCAGCAGTTGGGACCAGGTCTGGTGCTTTCATATGGTTGTCTCACACATCACAAGAAGCAGGTAGGTGCCCACAGTCAGTTCTCTGGTGAGCAATGCAATGGACCAGCCACTAAGAGGCTGTGTTATCACAGCTCAAAGCTACCCAGGCTCTGTTGACCCGGGTCCTGATCCATGGGTGGGATAAGCAGAAACACTCAGGGCTTTTTAAGATGCCCCTGGGTATCTTGCCTTGTTTTCTACTGCTCTTCCAGAAGCATCAGATCTCCTGTAGGTCCTGTGACCCATAGAGGTAGCTCAGAATGCCCATTGCTACACAAATGAATCTGTCTTCGTGACAGTGGGAACTTAGACACCTGCATACAGATATCTAAAATTTAGGAGTCTGAATCTCACACTGAATCCCGCTGAAACTGATTTGCAATCTCAAATCCCAGGGGAATTTAACACATTGTATTTCACATTTGTGACAATGTATACACAACCAGTTGCCAGGGCTCAGCTGGGACATTGCAGCATAGCAGCAATCTCATCCAATTTTTTTGGATGCTGGCCTCATAACATCTGCTGTAATTTGAATAGTGACATAGAGATGATTTTTTTTTTCTTTTTTTTTAGCAGGAATGATTCATAAAGTCATCTACAATGTTGGCAAATACTTGAATTTTTATCTACCTGGAAGAGTGTTGTCTAGTCTTTTGTAGAGTATGGTGCCTTGCAAGTCTTGAAACTTATAGCTTTATGCGGAATTGCACTAACGATCATCTGGATGCAACCAGCAGTCTCAGAACAGATGGGAACGTGAGTTTTCAGCTTTTGATGTTTAACTTGCTAAGCAGAACTAATGTATTTATCCAGCAGTTTTCTCAAGTTTTACATGTAGGAGTTGATTTGTGGAATAAAAGGGCATCTTTCTTAATGCTCATTTTAGCTCTGTGCAGACTGACATGAAGAAGGTTAGTACAAAGAGCATTCTCAGGAAAAGAGAGGTTTAGAGCCCAGTTCAGAGATTACCAAATTCAAAGGAAAGCATCTTCAATTTCAGTGGCTGTTGAATCAGCCCCTTAATCATCTCTTCAGTCTGGAAGTACTTTATTTTTGTGGTTAACACAGAAAAAAAGGATAATGCTAATATATTCTATGGAGTAATTAGATGAATATTCAGTATGATCCTGTCATCACTTGCATAATTCACGGTACCACTGATATTGTTTGGAATTGTAGCTGTTCATCACTTTTGAAGATGAACCTCAGTGCTATTTTGAAATTTAGGGACATAATTTTCTTCTAAGTTATACCACTGAAAATTAGGAGTAAAGCCAGTAACTTTTGAGACATAACAAACCATGAGAGGAGAGGAGGGAGTTAATCTATCATTTCACAACTCTGAATTGTGTCTAAAATTGTTTCCTATGAGAGAATTGTGCTACTGTGGTTTTGTCAGTATTTTTCTGTCCTCTTGAACCAACTTTGGGGGCGCAGAGAGAACTTCTGCATCTCGGTTGTTGTAGATATCTTCAGCTTGAAGAGCTTTCTTTCTCAGCATACATTGAGCCTTTATTGCAGTAAACCCCGAGTTTATTTCCTGTATCAACTGATGCATGACATTGGAAGAAGCACGGGCAACCAGCCCTTGGCTTATAAGGGACCAACCATGGCAGATTAGAGCAGCTACACTGTTCACCAAAAATACAGGAGTCTCAACTGAATACAGCTGGAAATCTGGCCTGTGTTTATCTACCTGTTTGGAAGTCAATATACAGGAAATATAATCCTCTTTAAAATACATGTACACACCTTGAAGGGCACACAATAAAAATTTATTTATTTCATACATTAATTGTCTTCATTAGGCATTCAATGCCGACTAATTTTCATTGTCAATCTTACACAAATTAAACAACCCTACTTAGGAAAGTGGTATCATTAAGCTTCTGGTATAGGTTTTTAAAGATATTGATATGCATGCATACAGCTTAAAAATACTCAAGATTTATAAAATTTATTGCTTAAAATAAAAATAAATTATATTTTAGTCATTTTTTTTGCAAGTCAGAATAATATACATTAAATAATGGGACTTTAGCTATGTAATTGTATAGGAATGTAGTTAGATCCTAGAAATTTTTGGGGGTATGGTTCTCAACTGTAACTACCTTATCCACATATACATGGAAAAAGCATAATAATAGTGTTCCTGTACACTGATAGATTCTTGTTGTTAATTCTGTAGCACTGAAAATCATAAAAGCAATTAAGAGGAAACTTACCTTTCGAATTAAAAAGTTTATCAAGAAGCAAACATGGAATATTTATTCATTCTGTATGCAGCTTCTACAATGAAACTGCAGAGTATTTTAGTGGAATTACATTGTACAAAAATTAGTTCAGATTTGCTTGAAATAATATTCCTATTGCAAAACAAATAGTAATAATTTCAATAGCTCACTGGATATGTAATGTTTCATTTATCACTATTAATGTTAATAAGAAAATGTCGAAGTGCCAAACTATTTTAAGCTGGTCGGCACAAACCCATTTTCATTTGCATCTTGCAAGATGTATCCTGGCAACCGTATATTTTTGGATTCGTAACAATTTATTCTATTCATTTTATGCAAATGAGGTAACCAATACTGCAAGAATCATGAGAATTCAAGATGGATAACCTCCATCGTTCAGAGCTATAGATAGATGACTAGGAATCTATGCGAGTCATATTTTTTTAAAAATAATCTATTAAACATTTCCTTCAGTGTATCTACCCAGCTAAAATGTTTATCTGACATGATTCACATACTTTTACTCAAAAATGGAAAGCACCAGCAACCCAAGCTGTGTCCTGTGAAGTAATGATTATCCCACACCACAGCCCTGCTTCTGCTTTGTTATTTTCTGAATTGAAAATGATGCATTTTTGCGCAAACTCACGTAGAATTTATGGAGGGAAGAAGAGCAGAGGCTCCAAACATTGACCACATCTATGCATGCTGACTTGCTAATTTGATAAGCTAACACAGTATCTACAGCAAACACTAAGTTTAAGTGATATATATGGGGTTTCTATCATATTGTGTGACAATGTCATTGAAAGGACATTTTTCAGAAAGCTGTCTTCTGATTTTGGTGGGTACGTGTGAATGACTTGTTTGCATTTGCTATAGAAGAAGGTTTACAGAAACCTGTGTATCTTCAGTACATTCTATTATTATGAAAACCTTTTTTGTTTGTTTTGAGAAGGTCTAAGGAGTTCAGCTGGGACAAGGCTCTGTTTATAGAAACATACTGCATATAATACCCTCATAAGTGCAGAACATTTATGAAAATGATGAATTCATTTTTTTTACTTGTGTTCTTCAAGAGCTTTCAGCCTCGATCAAAATCACTGAACCTGAATTCTCTAACAGTCAGACCTATATAGTTCCTTCTAAAGCAGCAACAATAAATGAAACTTTCTGTAGCAGCATAGCTGGTAGACTGAACCAGAACCCTACCAGCTAGTCCTCAGTCAACATGATAGCTATCATTGATCCACTCTAAGACAATAATTTTCCACTGCTGACCAGTAGGACCCAGTTATACTCAGAAGAAATTCAAACTGGACAACTGAAATGGTCCTCAGTTGCTTTTCCTGTCTGTGTATCAGAGTTAAGTGTACATATAGCAAGAGTCGTTGAACAGTTTCTGAAGCAACTCCTGAGCCACTAAAGTTTTCAGGTGGCCTAAGACCCCTTTTCCAATTCACCTTCATACATGGTACTGACCAACACAATATTCAGAACGTGTTTCATGAGATAACCAGTAGAGCCTTCCTTGAGTACAACAGGCTCTCTCTCAAATGTGAGGAGGATAGAGCTGATGAAAATGGAAATTTCAGCCATCTGAGTTTGCCCCATTGCTACATGGCAGTCAGTGAACTTAGGTTTGACTGAAATCTTTGTTAGAGAGTTAAAAGGTCAGGACTCCAATTTGATGATATATGAAGTGATGAACAGTTGTTACAGGAAATTACACAAGCGTGTTAAAGTAATGGTTGGGTTGCTAAATTAGATTCTTAGCTTTTGTAATAGGAAAAGCCAGGCTTTGAATTGCCTATACAACCTCAGTGTGGATCCCAATACATATACATTATGATATTTTTGCAAACTCCATATACACGAATGCCTGATGTTTATAAACCAACACACGTAGCCTCTGACTCAGCCAGAAAGCAGGGTAGGTGCCCAACTGGACTACAGGAAAGATATATTAAAATCTTGATTCTGATGTTTCCCAATTCTTGAAATCTTAACTTTGCAGCTTTAAATACTGTATTTAACACATGCTTTAAGTATGCAGCACAATTGTTTAAGGAATACATCAAACTAAATGAGACCTAATACCCTGTCTTGAATAGACTATTTGGAAAGGATTTGCAGGATCCAGGCTCTCCTTTGTAGGAGCATTAAGTTGTGAATGGATGTTATCTTCTCAGTTCCACTGTATCTGTAAAGGACATTACCACTCCCAGCTGTTTGTCAACTTCTTGCCTGCGTTTATAGTCTCCAAAGATTTGCTGGGATGATTTGCTAATATAGTCAAAATGAGACAGGTTAGATTAAACAGTTTAAGTAGTAGGTCTTTCCTGGGTCACCTCGTTCAGACTGAACCATATTATGGTATGCTCACCCTGTCAACTCTTCAAGAAGACATGAGTAAATGTGACAACTTCCAGCATAACATGGAGAGAGATGGGGAGGTTGTTCCTGGAGTGCGCATCTACTTAGCACCCAGCAAACTTAAGGAATTCAAAACTGGAATTCGTTCTCCCTTCTACTGTTATTTGGCTCTTCTGATATAGCAAAAAAACTAAAGCATATGCTGTAAGTTTTGTTAAAGTCACTTGAATTTATCTGTTGTTTGCTGTGTCAAAACAAATCTCAGGATATATAAAAATCACTAGGAGTAAATCTAATGATTTTTTCCTGCAGGGTTCTTTTTTCTCTTTACCCATGTTTCACAAATTGTAGAGGACCTATACTACATGCAAGGCAGTAGAAGACTGGCTCCTCTCCATTTTCTTTTCTGTTTTTTGTTTGAGAACAAAGAAGATAAGTTTAAAATTGTCTTACATGTTTTAGTCATCTGACAAAAATTCCCACTTTCCATTAATTGGTTTTTTTCACCTAAAATCTGAAAAATCAAGAATGGTACCTCTTTAAAAAGGAGTCTTCTCTCTTTTAATCAAAAATTCAAAGAAAATTTAAGTGTAACAGCACTGTTAAAGACTCCACTTAGATGGTGCCAACATGAAAACAATTTAAGTCCTCTACAGTCTAGGCATTCCAAGCTTAGACTGTCATTTGTCTAGTTTGTAATACAAACAACATCGCAATAGAAGTGTTAAGAACATTGAGATAATGCTTTCATCACTTCCCAAAAGTGCATTATTCTTTTTCGCTCTTATTAGAGTTAGAATAATTGTAGCCCACATACCATCTTCCTGCTTCCAGATGGTGTTAAAACTGCTCAAAAAAAGGTAAATGCCCTTATTATTAGTAAACTATCTGGGCCTTTTCTGGCATCTAAACTAGGAAAACTAAACACATTCTCCTGAGTTCTCTAAATAACCTTACATGTCTTGCAAGCATTGAGTCTTTATGTAAATGAAATAAAATATTACTAATCTGAAAGATAAATACAGCAGTAATTATGAAAAGTCAATAGTCAGCATGTCAAGCAGATGTTTATAATGAACAGTGATTAATGCTGAGTCAATTATAAGCATAAAAGGAAAGTTCATTTATATGGGTGGAAAAAGACCTGTTTCCACAATAAATTGAACAATCATAGGATCACAGGATCATAAAATAATTCATGCTGGAAGGGACCTCAGGCAGTTTCTAGTCCAACCTCCTGCTCAAAGCAGGGTCAGCTGTGAGATCAGTACGTTACTCTGGTGTTTATCCAGCCTGGTCTTGAAAAACCCCAGGAATGGAAACTGCACCACCTCTTTGGGCAAAGCTGTTCTACTGCTGACTGTCCTCATGTTGAAAAGACTTTTCCTTACATCCAGCCTGAACCTCCCTTTGTTTCAACGTACATGCATTGTATCTCCTCCTCCCGCCATACATCACTCTGAAGAGCCCAGCCCTGTCTTCTTGATAACCTTCTCACAGGCATTGGAAAGCTGCTGTTAGTTCCCCCCTGATAGTGACATACAATAGACAGTAAATCTTTGCCTCATTTTTCCCATCAGTTGCTATGAATAGGAAGGAAATATCTGATTCCATCTCACTTTCTTCTGTGTACCCAATAATGTCACTTCTCCTAACCCCCTGTCCCACTCCCTGTTGTGTCTTTTGGGATTCATTCACCCCAAAGCCCCCAAAGCCACCTTCCATCATGATGTTGCTTTGAGCTTTTATTCTAGGGAGAGAAGCTCCTCACTTACCAGTAGTGACAAGAAGTTTCTAGGAGTCAGAAAGAGTCTCATTGCATTGGCATTGCTTCTTGCAACAGTCCTAGCTAGACATCCTGCAGTTCTGCCTTGTACAGTTATTTCAGCTTTGTCACTGTGGTGCAAATCAAAGTATTTCTCTGACAATGTGATATGCAAAATGTCTTTCCTAGCTCCTTAACAGGTGGCAACAGAAAGCTATTTCCCCTATGACAAAAACTATGTTCATTCAGTTGTTAGAAGGAAGAACTGAGCATTGAATTGTAGCACAATTAATTTCACATAAAGCAAATGAAATTCATAAAAAGCTTTTCATTGGCTCCTTATAGATTTTGTAACAGGAGTGAAGCATATTCTCTGCTTTAAGTCTTTCAGTGCATTTTCTACATGTCTTTGCTTACAAGATATGGCTTACTGCTGCTGCTATCACTTTTAAAAGGAGCTGTAGGACTGAACTGAGAGCTGTGTCTCAAAGCAGCCTTAATAAGAAAATGTCTTAACTGCACCAGAGCTTCCATCAGGATGAAGACAGAAGAAAACCATAGATGAAGATTTAAAAAGAATTAAAATATTTCCTGGATAAGGCAGCCTCTATGTCTCCAAGATAGCAGAGGAAAAAACAACTAAAATGCCTTTTCTTGCCATCATTACTAGATCAAATCATAAGCAGATCTATCTTCATCACAGTTTGAAATTCAGTTAAAATCTAACAAAAACGTGTGACTTTGGTGGATGCTGGTCTTCCTCGTGCTGCATGCAGAGCAGAAAGGAGCTCTGCGTTTTGCTGAGGTTCAAGATGAGGGAATGAATTTCCTCTCTGTGTGTTTTATTTGTTTGACCAATGATTGCAGATGATATTTTCTTTACCCTGATTGTTCAGCAGTAATAGGGAAAGCCATGCAATGAACAACACATAATGTGCCATTAGAGTTTTTCCTTCCCAAGCATTAGTTTGTATCACATTTTGTACTGAACTGTACTGACTCCTTCCCACCAAGTAAAGCACAGTATAAAGAGGAGGCTTAATGCAAAAGACTCGGTGAGGCAATTAATGTTTTAGTCAAACAAGCAGGTTCAATTCATGCAGCACCAAATAAGCATTTCCAGCTCTGCTTCCCTGACAATCTTTACTATTAATTGAGCACATCTAGCTTGCAGTTTGCTGAATAGCACAAAGATGACGGCATGAGCCATGCTGCTGCACATGGCTTGCAGTCCACTGATTACCCTACAGCAAATGGAGAAAAAAGGGAGAAGGTTAAAAGTTGTATTTTCACCTCTTAATGGCTATGAAACCTACTGACTTTAGGGTCTGGTTCAGCGTTTCAGTGTCTGGCAGTCAGCAACTTTCAGATGTCTAAAGGGTTCCTCTCCCTCTGAGGGTAGCTGCCGTGTGAAGCTCAGCGAGAAGCAGCACAGATATGCATATTCAGTTCTGGGTACAATAGCTCCATTCTCACTGTCAGGTCAGCAGTCAAGTTCAGTGTAACTCCTCCTTCTGTTTCTGAATCAGGACTTTATGGAAATGCTGAGGATTTTTAATAAAGCAACTCTGCTGTGAAACAAATCTGCCCTTCGTGACAGCTCTTTGCTAAGCAGCACCAGTGCAGAGCTTATTAAGTCAAAATTTTAAAGTTCAAAGGCAGCATCAGGTTTCAGTAGGCGTCTCTCCTCATCTGCTCTTCACAGCAATATAATTTGTTACCACCCATATTTTTATTACACAAGTAATGTCTGCATGCTATTGCTGTTGTAACACTCGGTCTATTTTAGTAACTAGTGAACCATTCACACATTTTTTCTCAAAAGTTAAAATTCAGATCTTTAAACTGATTCTCAGCCTTTTTGTACCTAAATTCAGTTACATTGTATGATTTCTAATCAGTGGCAAGCTCTTCCATAACGCTGGAAATGGTCATTTTCAGTGATCCATATCACTGTGCAAAATTAAATCCATGCATCACAGAGCAGAGAAGAATATTATGCCATGACTCTCAATTCAGTCATTCATATGAGCTGACTTATGGTCAAATCTTGCTGCACAGAATATAATTTCTCATGAGGGTGAATTCCGTCCTTTTAAATTTTAGTGTTACAGCCTTTGCAAAAGAACTGTTGCAGGTGATTATAATCTTGAGTGAAATCAGCATCCAAAATATTTCATTTTTAAAACAATAATGCAAAGCATGCCATTTCTGGCAGCACTCAAATAAACAGTTTTTCCCCATTATTGTTATAGGAAACCTAAAAAAAAATTTAAACTGAAAAATCTTTGCATCAATTCATGGGAATTTCTCCTGGTCTTATACCAATTTCAGTGCTTTGAGTTGCAATCCCGTGGAGCCCAGTTTTTAAGTGCAGAGGGCTACTAGTAGTGTTAAGTGCATGGAAAATTATTTCCTTTAAATGACTCATTCTTGTGGTGCCTGCCTGTAGATAGAGCATCAGTTAGCCCTGCAGTTCCCCCATCATTGCAAATCCAGCCACTAGCTTGAACGTGGTATTTCTAACTCAGTGACTGGGTCTCTCCTTCCATTTTTTGAAGATTTATGAATGCAACCTTACTCCTTTCCTTCTTCATCCCACAGTAATCCTATAGATAGCTGCTGAGGATCATTGTCCAAGCTCCCTGGATATTTTTCTGCTGACTGGGAATCCTTCCTCAGCCACTGCCAGGAGAATTAAGCTTCACTCATAATTAAAAGGTTTTGGAAAACTGTTTTGAAGACAGTCAGGGCTCTCAGTGAGTGGAATGCAGTGGGTAAAAAAAAAACCACCTATTTTTTCCAACAATTTTTTATTAAACCAAATAATTCAATATCATCTTCTGGGACCAATTTCATATGTGACCAGTGGACTCAATGGGAGCTGGATGGGTGTATCTGAGGAAAGGATCTAACTGATGTATTTTTCCAGGGTAAATTCAGCTTTTCTTTTTTTTTTGTTATTGTTGTTTTTTGTCAAAGTTTCCATTTTCTGTGCAGGAAGTTTTCACCAAAAGAACTTTGGTGTCTGAAATGGTATGCAGCATATTATGTGAGGTGACAGTAGAGTAAATAGGATGCCTGTTAACGAAAGTGAATTTCCTTCTACACAGTCATTACTTTTGTCATGCTAACTTTCCATATCCTGTAAATATGAACCTCACCTCAAGCAGGAAACACATGTGTGCACGTTCTTGTCATTGAAAAAAATGATAGAAGGCAAAGTTAGCTGGCACTGAACTTCTAGACTGCAATGTTTGTGAAAAATCACAAACATACCAAGAGGAGTTTTAGACAGAAAACATGAGGCATGAAGTTGTAAAGTAAGAGCTGAAAATGAACAGTGATATTTATTAGATTTTCTTAAATAGACCTGAGCATTCTGATTTCCTTCCCTTCAGGCTGAAGCCTTTCCTTGTGCATATAATAGAACCTAAAAAAACTCTAATAATGAGAATTCATCTTTGAAGTCTTACAAAGTTTATAATACTGTATTCTACATAGTCCTGTAGCTGTCAAGGGCCTGTTTATGTTAGCACAAGGTGATATAGCTCAAACTGCTTGTGAAGTACTTGCATGTGTAAAGTAACCTGTGTTTGTGTATATATAGAAATATCAGGACTATTTTACAGTGCAACAAAAACCCATCACTTCGCAAACAGTTGTTCACAAGGGAGACTTTATATACCTTGCGCAGAAAAACATTGCACAGACTGAGTTTTAATGGAATTTGGGAGTGGAACTTCAGGGAGCCAAGGGAGAATCTGATGAAGAAATTCTCTTATGGCTTTAATTACAGAGAAACTACCTGCATGCAGTAAGGAAAAATGTGACTCTTCATCCCTGTTTGCCCATTCACAGCTGGATGCATTAGGACTGTGCTGTGCGGTGTGCACTTCAGTAAGGCATAATGGCTGTGGTGACCTGGATAAGTTGCTAAGAACAGCAGTAATGGGCTGGGAATACTGACATAGCTATAGCAATGATACGGGTTATGAAGGAACGTGAAAGAAGAAATCTTAAAAACATATTTAACAAAAATGCAACATGATTATAGAAATTTACCTTTCTATAGCAGCTGTGTCATCATTTAAGTTCAGCTGGCAACAAAGCACCATGAGGCTGCTTGCTCACTCATCTCCCTGGTGGTGGGATGAGGAGGAGAAAATATAAAGAAATGCTTGTGGGTCGAGACACAGACAGGGAGGGATCACTCACCACTTGTGGTCATGGGCAAAAACCAGACTCAACTTGGAGAAAAAACAAAATCAATTTAATTTACTAAAAATCAAATCAAAACAGCATAATGGGAAGTAAAACCAAATCTTAAAACCCCTTCCCCCCACCCCTCCCTTCTTCCCAGGCTTAACTTTACTGCTGGTCTTCTCTCCCTCCTCCCCCCGGCAGCGCAAGGGGACGGGGAATGGGGGTTGGGGTCAGTTCCTCACCCCTTGTCTCTGT
Organism: Buteo buteo; assembly: GCF_964188355.1. Lineage (NCBI taxonomy): Eukaryota > Metazoa > Chordata > Aves > Accipitriformes > Accipitridae > Buteo > Buteo buteo. Next base: position 12,839,580 of record NC_134187.1, on the reverse strand, counting down.
CGCTCCTTCCTCCTCAGGGGGAGGACTCCTCACTCCTCCCCTGCTCCACCGGGGGGTCCCTCCCACGGGAGACAGTTCTCCATGAACTTCTCCAACGTGGGTCCCTCCCACGGGCTGCAGTCCTTCAGGCACAGCCTGCTCCAGCGTGGGCTTCCCCCAGAGTCCCGGCCATCCTGGGGGGCATCCATCCCCCTGCTCCGGCGTGGGCTCCTCTCTCCCCGGGCTGCAGGTGGGCATCTGCTCCCCCGCTCCCCTCCGTGGGCTGGGGGGGGACAGCCTGCCGCCTGGTCTCACCACGGGCTGTGGGGGCAGCCCCTCCTCCCCTGCTCCTCCTCCCCTCCTTCCTCACTCCCCTCGGGATGTGCAGAGGGGTTCCTCTCACATCCCACTCCCCCCACTCACTGCAGGTTCCCCTCTGAACTCTGTTCTCCCAGAGGCGCTACCGCCATCACTGACGGGCTCGGCCTTGGCCGGAAATGGGTCCGACGTGGAGCCGGGGAAGCTTCTGGCAGCTTCTCACAGGAGCCGGCCCTGCAGCCCCTGCCCCACGACCAAAACCCCGCCACACAAACCCAAAACAAGCTGTCATCTCAAAACATATAGGTGATGCCTGTAGTGATGAATGCAAGTTGTGGTAGTTGGGGCTGAGGCTGAAATTTGCTGGCTTAATCTGGAAAGCAGTTCTCAAAACCCCCACTTTATTTCAGATACCTCAACGTTTCATCAGTATTGTCTCCTATGGCCTTGATTTGAGCCGTTGCTTAAAATGGCTGCCATTTTAGAGCAAGCACCTACACCCTTATTTCACACATTAAGCCTGTTCTAGGAAGGAGAAACAGGGACTCTGCTTCAGCCATGTGAGGGGCACAAACAGTCAGCGCGTTCCTGACGCACACCGCGGGCGAGGCAGGAGAGCAGCGTTCCTTGGGATTGAAGCTGCCCATCCAGGCCCTGTGCAAAGGGTATGGAGTATTGAGCTTCTCCCATTCGTTTCCTGCAGAAGGCGCCTTGGGAAGAGCTGGGAAATTTTGCGTTTCCAATGATGTGCCAGAGAGCAGCAGGGTGCTGGGCAGGAGTGTGGAGAGCCGAGGGTGGCAGAGCCCGGGGGGGACCAGTCACAGTCAGTCACGGCCCCTGCCATGACGCAGCAGGGCCAACACCTGCAAAATTCGGTCCTGGTGTAATTATTTTACAACTCTACGTCTGTAAGAAATATGAATTTTGATGGAAAGTAGGAGCAAAAAGTTTTCTAAGCAAAGCAAAGCTGCTAAATTCTGTCTTCTCACTGGTTATGTGAGAAAATAGTAATCATTTTTCTTAATAACTATTTTAAAATCCAATGACCCTTTTTAGTACAGGTCTGCTCTGAATCTTCATCAGAGGCTGGTGTTTCTGGCAGCCCTGTGATGTCTGTTGGGGCATTTAATTGCTTTTTGCCTCAGAGATCCATATGTGGCACTACAGACATTCAGATACAACATGGGATCTATCACAAGTACAATGTTTGTAGGCATTTGTAAACATCCAGGTCAGTTCTTGATCAACACTTGTATGGCTTTTCTTCTTTATAGGTATACACTTTCAGTTAGCTTTTGTTTATAAGCATGCTAAAAGAAAAGTAACAAAGTTTAGGGCTGGTGTCCCAACTGCGACCAGAGCAGTCACCTGAGAGAAGGCGTAACTGTTCAAAGATCTGGCAAATGTGGGTCTTGGCAGCTTGTATGTAACCAGTTCTAAAAAGCCCTTACAAAAGTTCTAGTGAAATAGGATCTTCTTTTAAAAAAATAATTTCTGCACATACTAAAGTGCTGATTGCAGGAAGTGACACTAGGAACATTAGATGTTTGTGTCATAGTCAATAAGTATAGCTCTTAAGAGTCATTGCATGTCTTTAAAATGCTGCTTTTTTTTTCGTTTTTTTTTTTTCTTCCTATTGCGACACCTTGTAACAAAGTCAGACCAGTTATGGTAGCAGGCTTAGGCTGCAGGAGGTATTCATTCCAACTGTGACAATATTTGTAAAAGAACATTCCTGGGAGGTCTACTGGCTTATTTCAAGATGAACTTTTTTATAGAGACCGTCTTTCATTTGAATACTTGTTTAATGTTGGGTTTTCTTTTCTTTGTTCCTTTGTTTTTTCATGGAAAATTCAGGGTGCAAAATTCAAGATGGTAAAAAAATTGCAATATTCATAACTTTCCCAGAGATACAATATTATAGATGATACAGAATGCATGGAGGTACAACAAAAAAGCCGTGTTACAATAATCACTATTGTGCTTTAAAAGTAGAGCCAAAAAACTCTCCTAAGCCACATAAAATCACTTTTAATAAAAATTCACACCTCTCAGACTACTGCAAAACACAGGTTATTTTCTCTATCTCACTTTCTTTCCTTTCTATGAAAATTCATTTTCTGGGTCTCTCTGTTTTCAGTTCATGTGAAATAGCAAGGTGTTAAACATAACTAAACTTTGATCCATTACTATGATGTTCAACTGTTGCAAGTTCCAGGCTTAGGGGATGGGGAACAGAACCAGGTCACCCAACTGGGAGCTGCCAAAGAGAGCAGTCTTCTTGTATTGAAGGCATAAAAGCAAAGATAAACAATACTGCCATAAAGGCTTATAAAACACCTGTTTAATGTAAATATAGGAACACATGTATTCATGTAATATTTAGATTCTTAAGGTTTCTCTCATCCTTCTTACTTCTAACTTATAGGTGCTTCACAGTCCTCTGGCTAAGGACATGCATGTACCTTCTTCAATATTAAGTCTTCAGGCTGCACAAGAACTGCTACTTATCTGAACTCTGATACAGTTCTTCAGAACTGCCTTTGGAGGATATTCAGATTCAGTCCTCCATGTCTTTTCCTTCTTTATGAATTTCTTGGTCCTCAGTTCCATCAGGAAGGTGTTTTGACTTGTCTGTCATTACATGGTTGTTCAGCCCCTTGAGTTTTAAAAACATGATGTGCTTTTGTCATGGCCATATACAGTTATTAGCTGCCTACTAGTAAACATGTGGCATTTTCTTGACACTGAAGCCAGTTTGACAGTGAAGCCTACTCATCCTCCTTATTCCTGTTTTCTACTCCTTCTTCTCCTGTTTGCTGGACTTTCAGATTATGCCAGTTATTTTTAACTCCCATAATTTCACTGATCTGCTTATAATCCTGTTTCACAAGGAATTATATTTACACAACTGAAGATTTGATGAATTGGGGCAAAAGTGAAGGGGATTTTTCTATGCTGAACCAAGCATTTAGTAAAATATTAATCCTAACAAGGCCTTATTCAACTCTCAGTCTTTGTTGAGAGGATATAGTAAATCTAGGTTTAGGACTGCTAGCACCAGATCAAAATATAATGAATACATGATAATAATAATAATTATTCCAGTATAAACCAGCTGTGTAAGTTCAAGTCTCTTTTAGAGATTTCTTTGCATGAGGCACAGACCTTGTAGTGGTAGGTTTTATGCATAACAAATCATTGTCTATCTGAACCACTTCATGCTTCATCAAATGCTTGCCATTTTCCCATGTTCAGCATAAAGAATGGCAGAAAGACATAAAGCCAACATAAATTTTGTGTCACGTTCAAGACTAACTTTGTGAAAGCATGATTATCTGCCTGGTTTTAATCCAAACCAGTTTAAAATTCTTGGGTGATCAAAAAATGCTCAGTCAAGTATTGATAATCACATATTTATTTTCTCAATGTGACACTCGTTATATGTTGAGACTTATAAATAATAACAACATGTGAAATGGCAATCATACTTTATACAAATATATAACTAGAATTAATCTTTCCGCCTTCTGACAACCGCAGACATTGTGGTAACAAGTCACTTCAGAAAGAATGTAACTCCTCCCTCCAACTCTGTCCTTGAGGGATACCACATTACATGATTCATCTGATCTAACTTTAGATGTTTACACCTGAGCTAGCCATACCTTATAGACAATGAAGAGAAATTGGCATGTGATTCATCTGACCTATTTTAGCCACATCCTTTAGGATGAGTTTAATTGCAGTCTAGAAATATGTCGTAGTCTCCTTGACTATGAAATTAGTCTACAAGACCTGATCAGAAGAAGATGTCTGAAATAGGTTACATGAATACCATTTAAACTATCTGAAAACAGAGACCAAACTATGTAAGACATTCCACAAAGGAAGGGGCGGGGGAAAAAAGGATTGGATCTTAAAGCTACTCAGTGCCAGGAAAAATTATAGGTGTCGGGTGCTTGCTGAGCCATTTTTGTGTTGTAAAGGGATTCATAAATACAAAATATCCTCCATTCACTTGCTCACACATAAGCATCCACTGCTTTTTGAGATGCCTTAGGTATTTGAAAGAATTGAAGAGGTTTGTCCAAATACAACAGAGGTGATCCAGGCTATTTTGGAGTAGGCACCCGGTCAAACACTAAGACATATCAAACAATCCTAGATGCCAATGTGTGGTCAATTACATCAGCTCTCTACTGTCCTTGTAAAAAGATATCTAGGGTTGATTCAGCTCCAGATAGAGACACCTATGCTTAGGTTTCTACCTGCAGGAGTCTGTATGTGTGCTTGGTATCTAAAGATCTTGTTATAGTCAACAAAACTTAGAACTTGATTTTTCCCTGCATATAGGTAGGTAATGGTGTATGAGATGCCACAGAGCATCATACCTTGCCCCCAACAACCACTACAGAAACACAGGTCTTCCACAAGTCCTATGTAATTTCTTAAATAGCAGCAGATGGCAATTTTGCAATGACTGAATTGAGCTGAGGATGTCCCAATCTGGATTTGAATCCCATTCCTATATTGTGCCAGTCAGTCACTGTAAAGGAGGAATAATATTTTATAAAGTCTAAGCAATCATCTAAAGTAAAATTTATTTTTAGAATTATTGAACAAGACTATCCATTTCAGAGAAGACTGTCAATGAAAGATACTTTATCTAGTAAGGTAAATGCACTGAACTTTCTCCAGGTTCCTGTCCAACATAACTAATCTGTATCGTTCTTTGTATAAGTTTATATATCAATTTGTATCAATTATATACTGACCTCAAATGTTACCAGGTCAGAATATTGTTGCTATACATCTACTTTGGCATGTTTAATGAATAAATGCATCTCCCATACCTTCAATAGCATCAACTTTATTATGATGGCCAAATTCACACCTTTTTAATGTGGCATTTAGCCTGTTACTATTCTCTCTTTATTGTTTGTGTTATAGAATGTTGTTTCTGTGCTGTAAAATTTGCTCATTTATATTAGACTTATTCAGTCATTTTGAAATGCTTCTACTGACTGAAGAGCAGAGTATAAAAATGCAAAAAAAGTCCAATTTTCAAGTCCCATAAATACTCTTTTGTTTCTAATCTCCAGAACATTAATTTCCCATTTTAAAATATCACATGTTGCCTGTACATTTTTTGATGAATGTCATGAATTACCAGAAAGATTTAAATCTAATTTGTGACATGTTTTATAACACTTGGAATACAGGTAACATACTTCATATTTGCATGTGGCAATTTAGAAGTCTGCTTCTAATGGAATGACAAAAGATTTTTTTTGCATAATTCAACCCAAGTTATATCTAGATTTAGTTTATGCTTGAAAGACATACATTTATTACTATTTTATTTATGAACTTTAGTGTCATACAGATTACAAGAATTGGAAAGAATGCATATTTTATATAAAAGTATAACAAAACTGAATAAGCTATAATCCAGAGATTTCTACATTCTGTCATCACTGACCTCCAAAAAATATCGAGAGGTGAATATTACAGGTGAAGACCTTGCCCATACAGTAATTTTGAGCATTAGTCAGAACTCTGAATATAAATAATTCTTATATATTATTCTCATATGAATACTGAGAAATAATAAGCTTTATGAGGCTTCTAAACCCATGACAATATTTATTCCCCTACTGACTGTGATAATAAAGCAATCACTAAATAAAGATTTGGATCTGGCTTAAAATGTATGCACATTTGAAGCAATTTATTCTGTGTGAGTGCAAGTGCATATTACAGATCTTGTCGCTTAGAGACATGACAAGACTGGACTATCTGCAGAATAGGAACTCACTACAAACACATATTTCAGGGTCCTGAGCCAATCTTCCAAACACTATATCTGTTTTTTCCTCCCTCCTGTCTCTTCTCCCAAACCGTTTGCCAAAATGTACCTTTATTATTCATTTCCTGACTTGAATAGATTAAAATACCCCAAATCCCTCATCCTACTCCCTTTTTTTCTGCTTTCCTTTTCCATGAAGGCTGTTAAAATAATGACTGCAAAGCTTTTTTCCTATAGTAGGGGTGAATGGACCTTTGATCAATGGAGTCATAGTTTTTTAAGACTGACTATCCCAGTGCATTTCACCATAGTGGGTGGTGGTGTGGGTGTCAATCTCTTTTCCCAAGTAACAAGTGATAGGATGAGAGGAAAGAGCCTCAAATTGCACCAGGGGAGGTTTACATTGGCTATTAGGAAAAAGTTCTTCACCAAAGGGTTGTCAAGCATTGGAACAGGCTGCCCAGGGAAGTGGTGGAGTCACCATCCCTGGAGGTATTTGAAAGACACGTAGATGTGGTGCTTAGGGTCATGGTTCAGTGGTGGACTTGGTAGCGGTAGGTCAACGGTTGAACTCGATGATCTTAAAGGTCTTTTCCAACCTAAATGATTCTATGATTCTGTGATTCTATTAAGAAGAGGATGGGAAATGTTTTAGATGAACAAATTAATACTTTTTAGAAAGGCTTCTTAGAATGCTTATCAAGTTTGATGTTTCTTTGTTGAGATAATATTGCTGTACATGCATATGTGCATTTTGTATATAAACATTTTCTCTTCTTGCATATTCCAAATACAGAAATAGAAGAAAAAATGGTAATATTTAAATAATCCAAAAAGGGACAAATTTCAGATATTCCTTGAAATTCATCAGGTACTTTCCTATTATCTTTGGCTTTATGGGAGGACACAGAACTAATTGCAATGAGTGGCAACTCAAAACTCAGAGACAAATGTCCTGGGCTTGGCTTTCAAAGATATGCCTAAAAAAATATTGTAGTTAGACATTTTCCCAGAAGTAAGACAGTTTCCCCTCACCTGTATTGATATAAAGACAGACTATATATTAATTGTGTGACATGCTCTCCAGCAGGCCTTGTACCTTGAACTTAAGACTGCCAATCATACAAAGATTTAATAGCCTACATTTTCCCAGTGAAGTCAGTGGGAATGAATGCCTTCCTTTATATGCCTTTGGGAACAACCTGTTCCCCAAGGAATTCAGAGAAGGTGTAGGACATGCTCTCCCAGGTAAAATTGATCTTGACATTCATGCAGGAATGTGAAGAAAGCTACCTGAGCTTTATGGAGCAACCCACTAATAGAAGAGCCACATTTTAGGTCTGAACAAGCATCAGCTGTCTCAAGTTTCAACCAGCAATACCAAACTGAGTGTATTGGGTGTGCCTGAGAAGCTGTTTTGATCCTCCTTTCTCCCAACATGAAACAAATTCCTGTTCCCCAGGATCAAAACACGGTACTTCGTGTTATGCTGTTGTTCTGGGCAGCTTGGGTAAAATTATTCTTAGGGCTGTGAATAATGTTAATACACACATTCTGCACAAATGTGTAAGTCTCCATGCTATAGAACTCCTTTCTCTTGCAAAATACTTTTTCCGACCATAGAAATCAGTGTAGATGCATTTTATCTTTCAAAGAAAAGAAAAAGGTTGAAAAATGCTGTGAGGACAATTAAGTATTATTTCCTGAACCTAAAGACTTAGAATGAAAGTTTAAATACTAGGTAATTGTACTGACGAATTCTTGCTTAATCTGAACCAGACCAGCTGTCTTTACTTCCAGCCCCTGTTCACCTCCTGATAACATGGGGGCAGACATGTCATTGCTGAATGAGTGCTACCCTATTTCTACTGAATCTGCTATTTAGCTAATTTTTTTATATATATTTTGTGTTCATTTATTACTATTAATTTTATTTTTATAAGCCTGTATATGCTCCTTTGCTGTTTTTATAATGTCTGTTAACCTAGTTATTGTTTTAGGACGCTTAGACTATATCAGGTGGGATAAAACAGTGCCATCTTGTGGCACTCATCAGTTGTATAGCCATTTCCTGATTTTTCAGTTACATTTTCAAGAGTGTTAATTTTTGTTGTGATATAATAGGCACCGCTAATTTTAAGGTCTTCAAGATTATTCTTGAAATGTTGTCCAAGAAAACAATTAAGCAAAATTTCCCTGTTCACCCAGGAACATTTTTGAGATCTTTTATTTTTTTTCTAACAAAAAATTTCATCCTGTTAAATAAAAAGGAAAAAACCCTACCTCTCTAAAAGACATTTCAGGATTTGAAAGTAAACAAACTGTCTAATCATGCTGTGAAAATATCTTGTTGTTAAAAGGGTAGCTTGACAGGTTGCCTTGATAAAAATTGTGTTCATGGAAAATAGTATTTTTGAAATGGGTGAAGGGTGTCCTGGACACTGATGGACTGTAGACAAAGCACTGAATAACTGAATTACTGAAATGGTTTCAAGAATCTATCTACTATTACAGCCATCTATCTAGCTGGCTATTTTTTCCCCCAGAACCGTGGAACTAACCAATTTTCCCCTTTTTAACTCTGTGTTTCTTCTAATGGGAATGTTAGCACCTGGGGAGGGGGAATCTAATTCACTGTTTATGAGTATGATATGCACTCAACATAAAGTATTAGAAGGAAGGCCTTCTCTTGACTTCTGTTCTCTGCTTGACCTGGTTCTCCTCTAATTAAATCATTCCTAAAACTCCCACTCAGTAAGAGGTCATTTAGGCCATCACTGCGGACTTTAAAATTAGTTCTGTTGCTTATTTATGCTTCAGTTCCTCCCCTCTGCATAACGGATGTAATAATTACCTTCTCTGTAGGAGTTCTACGAAGCTTCATTAGTGTTGGATAAAACTAACTACAGAAGTGCAAAGTGGTGTGTGCTTCTACTGCAGTTAGATTTGCTGTGCATCTGCTCGCATGATATTTTGCTGTACAGCTCTAGGAGGGATTCTCCAGCTTATAGAATTTCACTGAGATATTATCTTAAGAATAAATAACAAGGCTAACATGATACAATTATTAATTAAATAATAACTGCAGTTAACTACAGTTTTTCTCTGGAAATTCAGTTACAATCCAACACAACAATGTTATAATTATATTACAGCATCGAAGTACACACCGGTGTTTGGTTTATATGCAACCAATTTGTATGTATTGCAGCGAAGCCTAAGAACATACTGGACTGTATTAGTAAGACCGCAGCCAGCAGGAAGAGGGACGTGATCACTGCTGTCTATTCAGTGTAGCACTTGTAAGACTGCATCTATATTACTATGTCCAATTTTGTGCTCCCCCGTACAAATAAGACAGTGATAAATTGA